>NW_006159915.1:943405-948542 GCF_000334495.1 Tupaia belangeri chinensis
TCTTTCTTTCTTTCTTTCTTTCTTTCTTTCTTTCTTTCTTTCTTTCTTTCTTTCTTTCTTTCTTTTTCTTTCTTTCTTTCTCTCTTTCTTTCTTTCTTTTTTTTTTTTTTTTTGGAGAGGATTTTGCTGTAGGGCATGTGTACTCACCAGAAAGACAGAGAGAGACAGAGAGACAGAAAACGAGGAATCACTCCCTGAGGGGATGGCCATGCTGCATTCCCTTCTCTTTCATTCTCCTCTCGGGACTTTGGGCACACACACATGTGCCCGGCGTGAGTTTAAGCCACCGGGTCTGGGACTCTAACTGCAGTCAACTACATGAGAGTTCAGCAACATAGCCATTACGGTAACTGCTGTTCCGACAAAATCTTTCTTTCAAAGCCTGGTTTGCTTCACAATGAGTTTTCCATATTTGACCATTTTCTATCAGATGCCAGGGTCTTATTTATTTATTTTTTATGAGTGAATAGTATTTCATAGAGTATATGTGCCACAGTTTTACAATCCATTCATCTGTTTGTGGGCATTTGGGTTGATTCCATGTCTTAGCGATTGTGAATAATGCTGCAATAAACATTGATGTGCAAGAGCTTTTCTGACTGACCATTCTTCTGTCATTTGGATAGATAACCAAGAGTGGGATTGCTGGATCATATGGTAGTTCTCTTTGTAGGTCTTTGAGGAACCTCCATATTGTTTTCCACAGTGGCTGGACCAATTTATATCCCCACCAACAGTGTAGGAGAGTTCCCCTTTCACCACAATCCCACCAACACTTATCTTTTTATGTATTTTTAATCTATGCCATTCTGACAGAGGTTAAGTGCTATCTCATTGTGATTTCAATCTGCATCTCCCTTATGATGAGGGATTTGAGTATTTCTTCATATGCTTTTTGGCTATTCATATGTCTTCCTTAGAAAATTTTTTGTTCAGTTCATCTTCTCATCTTTTAATAGGGTTCATCTTTTTTGTTTGTTTTCTTTTTCAGGTAAGCTGCTTCAGTGCCCTGTGATTTCTGGTTATCAATCTCTTATCTGAGGCATAGTTTACAAAAAGTATTCTCCCATTCTAATGGTTGTCAATTCACACTAATTACTGTGCCCTTTGCTGTGTACAAAGTTCTCAATCTAATATAATCCCACTTGTTTATTTTGGGGATTATTGCCTGTGCATTGAGAGTCTTATTTAAAAAATCTTTTCCTACTCCAATGTCTCCCAAAGTTTTCCACTAGTAGATTTTGTTGTTGTTGTTGTTTGGAGAGGTTTTTGCTATAGATAGAGAAATAGAAAGTGAGAAATCACCCCATCCCCCAGGGGGGATGGCCACACCGCAACCTCTTCTCCTCCATTCTCCTCTTGGGATCTTGGGCACGCACTCACGCGCACCCGGTGTGAGTTTAAGCCACTGGTTCCGGGACTCGAACCGCGGTCGGCTACATGGGAGTTCAGCAACATAGCCATTATGCTAACTGCTGGTCCCTCCACTAGTAGTTTTATAGTTTGAGGTCTTAGGTTCAGATGTTTGATCCATTTTGAGTTGATTTTTGTTAATAGTGAAAGATGGGGATCCAGTTTCATCTTTGTGCAGGTGGATACCCAGTTTTTCTGGTACCATTTGCTAAAGGGTTTTTCCTTTTCCCACTGAATTGTCTGGTATCCTTTGTCAAAAATTAGTTGGTGTATGTTTTGGGGTTATTTCTGGGGTCTCTATTCTATTCCATTGGTCAACCTGTCTGTTTTTGTGCCAATACCATACTGCTTTGATTATCACAGCTTTATAGTATATTTTGGTGTCAGGGAGTGAAATGCTGCACACTCCACTCTTCTTGCACAGGATTGCTTTGGCAATGCAAGAACTTTTATGGTTCCAGACAAATTCTATGCTTGTCTTTTCTAGCTCTGTGAAGAATGTCTCTGATAATTTGATTGGAATTAAGTTACATGTGTAGATTAATTTAGATAGAATTGTCATTTTCATCATATTAATTCTCCCAATCCAGTACAAAGGGATATCCTTCCACTTTTTTGTGTCATTTTCAGTATCTTTTTTAAAGATTTTCATACTTTTCTTTGTAAAGATCTTTGACTTCCTTCATTAAGTTTGTCCCTAGTTATCTTATACATTTTGTGGCTATGGTAAAAGGGATTCCTTTCTTCAGTTCTACCTCCACCAACTTGTTATACAGAAATGCTATAGGTCTTTGGATGTTGATTTTGTATCCTGCCACTTTACTGTATTTATTTATTACTTCGAGAAGTTTTTTTAATGGAAACCTTAAGGTCTTCTAAGTGTACTGTCATTTCACCTACAAATAAAGATATTTTCAACTCTTCTTTGCCTATTTGAATGCCTTTTATATTATTCTCTTTTCTGATTGTATTGACTAAGACTTGCAGCACTGTATTGAAAAGGAGTGGAGAAAGTGGAAATCCTTGTCTAGTTTTTAATAGAAAAGCTTTTAACCTTCCCCCATTCTGTATAATGTTAGCTATAGGTTTTTCATATATGGCTTTTATTGTGTTGAGAAATGACCCTTCCATGGCAATCTTGCTAAAAATCTTAATCATGAAGGGATGTTGTATTTTATCAAATGCTTTCAATTGAAGTGATCATATGGTTTTTATCTTTCTTTTAATATTGTGTGTTATGTTTATGGTCTTGCATATATTGAATCACCCTTGCATCCCTGGAATAAAGCCTACCTGGTCATCATAAATAATCCTTTTTATATGTTGTTGGATACAATTTGCAAGTATCTTGTTGAGAATCTTTGCATCTATCTTCATCAAAGATATTGGTCTATAGTTTTCCTTTTTTGTCATGTCTTTATCTGTTTTGGGAATGAGAATGATGGCAGCTTCATAAAATGAATTTAGAAGATTCCCTTGAGTAGAATGGGGGTTAACTATTTTTTAAAAGTTTTGTAGAATTAAGAAGTGAACCATCAGGAACTGGGCTTTTCTTTGTTGGGAGATTATTTATTACTCATTCAATCTCCTGGCTTGTTATGGGTCCATTAAGGCTTTCTATGTCCTCCTGATTCAATCTTGGTAGATTATATGCATCCAGAAACATATCCATCTTCTCCATGTTTTTGTTTGTTGGCATATAGTCACTCATAGTATTTTCTAATGATATTTTGCATTTCTTTTCTTATCTATTGTAATATTGCCTGTTTCATTACTTATTTGACTTATATTGTTTCTTTCTTTCTTCTTAATATAGCTAATGGTATGTCCATCTTGTTAATCTTTTCAAAGAACCAGCTCTTGCTTTCATTTATTTTCTATATAGTTCATTTATTTTCTGTGTCATTTATTTCTGCTTGAATATTTATTATTTCTTTCTGCCTGGCATTTTTTGTGCTTTTTTTCCCCTTGGCTGTTTTTTTTTCTTTTTCCAATTCCCAGAGACATGATGTTAGGTTATATATTTGCCACCTTTTCATCTTCTTCTTATGTGCACTAATTGCTATAAATTTCCCTCTTATGACAGCTTTTGTGGTATCCCATAGATTATGGAAATTCATGTATTCATGATCATTTGTTTCAATATTTTTTTTTATTTCAGACTTAATTTCTTTGGTAGTTGATAAGTTATTCAGGCATAGGTTGTTTAGTTTCCATGTGTTTGTGTATTTTTTTAGTATTTTTTCTGAAATTAATATCAAGCTTAATTCTATCACAGTTAGGAAAGATGCTGGATATAGTTTCTGTGCCTTTGAATCTGTAAAGTCTTTATTTGTACTCTTTCATATGGTGGATCTTTGAAAAGGTTCCAGGCCGGGGTGAGAAACATATATAGTTTGTGGTCTTTGGTTAGAAATTTCTGTATATGTCTGTTGAGTCCATTTGATTTATAGTATCATTTAAGTCCTGTTTTTCTCTGCTTAGTTGTTGTTGGTTTTGTTTTTTATTGTTTTTGTTTTGTTTTGTTTTGTTTTGTCTAGAAGATCTGTCTAAAGGAGATAATAGAGTGTTGAGATCCCCAACAAATGTATTGTTGCATTCTATCTCTCCTTTTAGCTCTAGCAGTCTTTCCTTCACATGTTTCCGTACTCCTGAGTTGGTTACGTAGATATTTATAAGCATTATGTCTTCTTGATGAATTAACCCATTTACTACTATATAATGTCCTTCTTTGTCTTTGTTTTTGACTTAAAGCCCATTTTATCTAAAATCAGTGTCGCGCTTCCAGCCCTTTTTTTATTTCCATTTGCATGGAATATCTTTTTCCAGCTCTTCACTTTTAGTCTATGTATGTCTTTATCCATAAAGTGTATTTCTTGTAGGCAACAGAGGGTTTCTGTTTTTTTATACATTCAACCAGTTTGTGTCTTTTGATTGGAGAATTTAATCCATTATTATTCAATGTTATTATTGATATTTCCAGACAAGTTCCTGTCATTAAGTGAGCCATTTTCTTGTTTGTTTTATGTTCTCTTGTATCTGTCTGTCTGACATTAGTTTTCTTTTTTTTTGAAATGTTTTCTTTCTTTTTTAAAATTTTGTATATACATTCAATCACATTGTTTAGCTAAATATGTAAACATTTCTCCCCAGCCCAGTTGATAAAAATATCTTCAACCGATAACACCACACCTCCCCATCCCATCAATGCTCTGCCTCTATATCCCTCCTCCAAATGTCCTTCCTTAGGCCCCACTTCTCCACACACACCACATCTGGCATTAACCCCCATCTCTTGTGTTTGTACAACCTTAGGTCAATCAGTTTCATTCATAGAGTGCAGACATTAGGTATATATTAGGTGGGGACATACAATGTCTCTCCTTCATAGCCTGGCTTGCTTCACTTAGCAGTAAATCTTCCATATTCTTCCACTTACTGTCAAAAGCCAGGGTTTTGTTGTTTTTTATGGCTGAATAGTATTCCATTGAGTATATGTGCCACAATTTTTCAATCCATTCATCCATAGTGGGGTATTTGGATTATTCCATGTCTTAGCAATTGTGAATAGTCCTGCAATAAACATCAATGTGCAAGCACTTTTCCAATGAAGAATTCTTCTGTCCTTTGGGTAAATACCGAGGAGTGGGATGACTGGATCATATGGTAGTTTTATTTGTAGATTTTTGAGGAATCTCCAAATTGTTCTCCACAGTGGCTGGAC
>NW_006159915.1:949160-958713 GCF_000334495.1 Tupaia belangeri chinensis
AGTATATTTTTGGGTCAGGGAGTGAGATGCCACCCACTCCACTCTTCTTGTGTAGAATTGCTTTGGCAATACGGGGTCTTTTATGATTCCAGGTGAATTTTATGATTATCTTTTCTAGATCTGTGTAGAATGTGTCTGGTACTTTGACTGACATTGCATTAAATATGTAGATTAATTTGGGTAGAATTGCCATTTTGATTATATTAATTCTTCCAACCCAGGAACATGGGATGTCCTTCCACTTTTTTTTTGTTCTAACATTAGTTTTCTGGATATAGCACTTCCTTCAGAACTTCTTGAAGACTTAGTCTAGAGTTAGTAAATTCTTCTAGGTTTTGTTTATCTGAGAATGTTTTTATGTGTTTTTCCCATGTGAAGGATAATCTTGCCGGGTATAGTAATCTTGGTTGAAATTATTTTTTATTTAACGTTTTGATTACATTTCTCCATTCTTTCCTTGCCTGCATTGTTTCTGATGAGAGTTTTGATGTTAGCCTGATGGGATAACCTTTGTAAGTAACTTGAAATTTCTCACTTGCCATTTTTTAATATTGTCTTTGTCTGTGGTTTTGGCCAATCTGGCTGTGATGTGCCTTGGAGAAGATCTTTTTGGTTTGATTCCATTTGGAGTCCTTTATATTTCTTGGGTCTGGATATTTTAATGCCTCTGTAGATTTGGAAAGATTTCTTCCAGGATTTTATGGAATAGATTATCAATGTGCTTATTATTTTCTTCACCTTCTGTAATACCAATTATCTGGATGTTGGGTTCTTAATGGTATCTAGTATTTCTCGTATATTGCACTCATTTTTCTTGGTTATTTTTTCAGTCTTCTTAACAGTTTTTTTTTTTTTTTTTATCTAGAGCAGAGGTTTTGTCTTCCACACTTGAGATACAATCTTCTTGATATAATCTGATTTTAATACTTTTGAGAGAGGTTTTAATTTACTTATCACAGTCTTCATCTCTAACAATTCCATTTGATTTTTTCTAATGGAACCTATTTTTTCTTTCAAATCGTGAAAGGACTTCCTCATCTCCTGTAGCTTGTTGATGCTTTTCTCTGGCATCTTATTTAGTTTTGTCACTATAAATATTCTGAATTGTTTATCTGACATTTCCATGAGTTCCATTGTGTTGTCTGTGGATAATGAGAAATTGATATTTTGTTGCTCATATGTCTCGTGCCCCTGTGATGGTTTCTAGTCACCTGGTGATTTATATGTTCCTTTCTAAATTCTTTGTGTTACTTCTGAGCATTCAAAGGTGTGTGGGAGTAGGTGTATGGCGATCTCCTTGCTGCTCTACCTCCCTTATGTTCACCAGCAACCTGCAGGGTTGTCACTGGACTTGGATGATTCAAAGTCCTTCCTGTTTCTAGAGAACAGATGTGCCTGAGACTAGGCTGCTGAGCTTTAATTCAGGAACATAGAAGGGATTGCACAACACTTTTTAGAAAAAACTGAAGTCTTAGAATCAGAGGCGTGTGGCAGGGAATAAGCAACAGTCTCTTTACAGTTCAGTCTTTCTGAGTAGGAATAGATGTCTGAATGGGGCGGGCAGGGGTACAAGATCATCTCAAAGTCCCAAGCAAAACACTTGGGAGTTCAAAGGCGAGTGGTCTCTGCTGCACAGCCTTCCTGGCGTAGGTCGCCTGCAGTACTGATGCTTTGCTTACTTGATGTAAACATCCATCTTCATGTACCTGTTATGTTTGCTTAATTTCTTCTTTATGCTGTTCTGAATCACAAATGTAACAGTGAACAGATTTTCACGTCTTGTGAGTGCAAAGTGAATTTTAAAGCTTTTACTCAAAATACCCCCACCTCTTTCTATAAATGGATCTTAGCCAACCAAAATGACATTTTATGATTTAAATAATTTGATTGTAAAAAACCTGAAAATTACGTATGCATAGGGAAATAATGGCCACAATTTTTATGGTGGTTTAAAAAAACTCTGATACTGGGGGACCAGCAGTTAGCATAATGGCTATGTCGCTGGACTCCCACGTAGTCGACCATGGTTTGAGTCCCGGACCCGGTGGCTTAAACTCACGCCGGGCGCGTGGGCGTGCATGCCCAAGATCCTGAGAGGAGAATGGAGGAGAAGGGATTGTGGTGTGGCCATTCCCCCCTGGGGAGTGATTTCTCACTTTCTGTCTCACCGTCTCTCTCTGTCTGTCTGGCGAGTGCATGCACGCTATAGTAAAAACCTCTCCAAAAAAAATAAATAATTCTGATACTTAGACATTACCTGGGATATGCAACTTAAATATATGAATATATGAATGGTGTCAATACAGTGTTGGAACTTTCAGTAAAAGATTTGGGGGGGGGGTGGAATCTTACCTGTCACTGAGCCTGGAAATTTGTATAAAAATTGCTTTAAGTAATGGTATATTAAGATTTAGATATAAGAAAGCTGGATGAGAGCTTCAAGTGTCAAGAGTCTGTGTTGAAATGATCTGTGTGTCTTATAAATCAATGATAGTATCATTACTTGATGGAATTGCTCAACAGAGATGGTATGATGGGTGTGCAGTATTTCATACATCTGCATGTGCTTTATCATATGTACCTTTTAGATGCAAATGTTCTCTGGTTTACATAAATTACTTCCTTATTTATTTTTCAATAACTCTTATTACCACCAATTAGCCTCAATAGCCAATGTTTTGCTGCATCTTATCAGCCAAACTAAATACATACCATAGCTTTGCTCCTATTCCTATATTTTGCTTCAAATTTATACAAAATTACTATCTATTTAATGTTATTTCATTTGTTAATAGATTACTAATAATGACCAATACTCATAAATATTTATTAGATATTTGGTTCAATCAGATGCTTTTAATGCTTATAATTGTGAGTTATTAAATCAATAAACTCTCTAGAAAAGACAACTCCATTCTGTGGTCCTTCCATACAAGGTTTTAATTTTATAAAAACAGACTCTAAATGCTGCTTGCCTTCTTGCCAACTAAGTATTACCCATTGCTTTCTCTGCAGGGCTACCAGAGAAAAATAAAGAACCTGCATTGAGAACTTACTGAATTCAGCTCTGTCTGTGTATATATACACTCAAAATGAAACAAATTGGGGCAATTTACTGAAGGTTAAACCCTCTAAATGACATTTACCTAAAATAAGCAAGGAAATGGCTGAGGAGGCTCAAAATTCAATTTAATTGCCTTAATTCTCTAGATTGATTTTATAAGTAGACACAACTCCATCATATCTAACTGATGATTCCAGTTTGGAGGCTTAGAAGTATTTGAATTTTTACTCTCAAGACTCTGAATTACATATATGTTCTGTATAACCCAGGTCTTTAAAATACCCCACAAATCTCAGTGTGAGAATTCCAGAAGTTAGGATTTTCATTCATAATTTGCTTATAGTTTACTTTCCAGTAGCTGGCACCTTCAATTTGTCAGCATTTGTGTGAGTGTGTGCATGTGTGTGTGTGTGTGTGTGTGTGTGAAGTCACAGAGAAGTTATCTGAATAACTAAATATGTCACTTTGTGCATTTGTTATTAAATATTTGAACATACAGTGATATTTCAGAACATCTAGTATAAAACCTACCTGATATCTGTTAAAAAATATTTCTCTAAGAGGAAGAAGTGAAAAATTATTCATGAGCAAGGAGTTCACTCAACCTATCTAATTCTTAAGTAAGAGTTTTCCAAATAACCTTCTGTTTATGATTCAGTAGTTCCTATGAGTTCAGAGGGTGTTACGAAAGATGACATATGCTTGAAGATATGATCTCAAATACCAGATTTTTAAAAATGATTTTAACAGATATTAAGTGTAAGATTTTGGAAATTTTGAAGACACCAATTGTTGCTGGTGAATTCTGTTTTCTCTCACCGAAATGTATTGCAAATAAACCTTTTGATGTTTTAAAGGCTTTTCTTTGGCAGCTAAGAAAAACACTCTGGAAAGTTATATTTAGTGAATTTACCCATGTATAAATATCCCTGAGCTAGTCTGTTATCCTATGGCATCTGGAAGAAAGGTGCTATTGTTTCAGATTCCATGATTGAAGTATAGAATAATCAATTCAGAGAGACCCTGGGGGAAAGATTCCCTGACATATGCTGTGGAAACATGTAATCCCTGAGATTTTTTAGTTTTTCTTACAGATGAAGAGACACAGATGAGTCTGTGCTTTGGTACACCTAGTGACATTGGTTCCTGTTAATGCCATATTACAGTTTGCCCCAGTTTTCATTTGAGACTATAACCTTTACATGTTTTTTTTACTATTATTTTCCTTGCTTTCTGGGTCACAATAGCTGGATAACTATTTTGTTTGCAAAGGCCCTGGCTAACGCAGTTCCTGCTGCAATATGCCAAGCTCATCACCCAGGCATTTCCAGGGATGCATCATCAGACTTAGTTCTGACAATTGCACTCCATAAATTACTGAAAGCTTCTCTTCACTTCTTGCAAAGCAGTTTGCTAAGCTTCTCCATGAAAAATCAGTATAATTCCTGAAGATTATGATGGATTTGCAAGATAGGAATTCATCCCATGCTTACATGCTGACATCTGCCTAGTTATGAAGGAAGTAGAAGCTAAATGAAACTGTACGGGTATTTTGCCTTTGAGTTTTTTTGAACATTTCTCTACTACTTTATTCAATGGCTCTTAAATAAGAGCAGCTGTGTCTCATGGCTTCGCACCATGGAGTGTTTGAATGTGTAAGGTGGTTACGTGTAAAAACATTGCAAAAAGAAGGATAATACACTGCCCAATTTCTGTCTCTTGCAACTTCCCTGAGGTTTTGTTTGCAGTACCCAGCTGCATATACAGACATGATGGAATTTAGTTTGTCAGGAACCTACAAAAATTACAGAAATAACTCAGATTTTTAATGAATAATACACAGACATGCACCTGCTTCAGGGAGTTCATAGATTAGTCTTGTGACCAATGGAAAAGCCCCTTGGAATTCAATTATGTGGATCCAAAACAGAAAATAGAACTGGCTACACTTTATGAACTGATACTAACAAAATGTTCACTAGTTCTTAGAGCAAGCTTTTGCTGATGATTATGTTGTTTCAATTTGCTTTGCTTCTGTGCAACATACTATAAAGTCCTAATATTGTGCTATATTATTATCTACTCTTCTTGCAGCTGGAGCCACTTGCAGAAGATATTCAACACCAAACCCCGAATATGAATGCCATTATTTCTTTACAGAAGATCACTGAAATTCAAAGTATGTCTTGATTTTTTTTACTTTAGTCAGTAAAACTAATTAAAATTATATAGAGAATTATAGAAAAAAAGAAACATAAAATTGTCATTTGCACTTATGTTCTTACCTAAATGCCTTACTGCATTGTTTTTAAGAAGACGATCTTAATTTACCCTGATGACATAACTCAGAGGCTCTAGATGTAGAATCTTTTTTCCTCATATTTTTCTAGTACTTGTACTTTTTTCCATTCCTATCACTAAGTATTTGCCAAAAAAAAAAGAAAAAAAAAAATGAATGAATCAAATTGTGATTATGTAGTCCAGTCTTAACGAAGGGTAAGTTATATCCTAAAAATGGTGGAATTCATCAGTCATTTTGTGGTTTTAAGTTTGTCAAGAGGGAACAACGAGTAAATGAGAAAAGCCTCTTAATAAGAAAATTCAACTGAACCAAGTAAGGTAATGCAGAGACTTTTGCACTGTTCAATTCCTCTCACACACAGAAGTACACATACACACACCTAACATAGGAACCAAGCATAAACTAACATGAATGTTCGCATGAAGAGAAAGACCAAATGGGAGAATTACGTGTTAAGCTCAGCGAAACCCTCAGCTCTTCTACTGTCTTATAGAAACATTCGAAACCCCCACTAAAGAAGCCACATTCCAGCCAGCTGTTTGCTTTTGCCTTTGCTTGCGCCGTAGCAATTTGGAGACATGGGTGCGATTGGAGTTATGTTATCCATTCATCTGATGCTGTAAATAATCTTAAATCATGCCATACAGCAACTCAAATTACCCTTCTCTTTTCTTAATCTCATTAATGCCTGGCTGGGGGGCGTGGGGAGGGCATAGGCACCCAAAAACCATCTGTTGACTTCATGTCATAAGTGGAATAAACTATGAATGGCAAAGATTTTCAGAAAACAGAGAAATAATATTCTAATACCAGCAAGTAAAGTATCTGAGATAAGGCTAAGGTAAAGGAACTAAAATAGATAAAGAGAGGAAAACTGGAGACTTTCTTGCTTGAGTAGAAAATTCTGCCACTGCCCTGCCTCATTTCTCCTGAGGATAGGTTAAGAGAGTCTCACATTCTGTCATTCCAGCTCTCAAGGCAATGGATCTGGAAGTGATCATTGACAGCTCTCCTCTTCATCCACCTGTGATTCAATATCCCCTTTTAGGTCATCCGTAGTGTCTGAAAAGTATCCCAATGTTTATACATGTCACTGTCTTTTACTTTGAGCACTTTTGCCATTATTAACACAGAATACTGAAAGTTGTTTCTCTATATCTTCTGCACATAAGCTCTTCAATAAGCACTTTTGAGTTCTTAAGTTCTTATTTATTTTATCTTGATAACTTATTAAGGCACAGAGGTTAGAAGAGGAATATGGCAGCATTTCTAGCATCAAGAAGTTTATAGCCTAAAGAGCAAGAGACAACCTAGTAGATAATTCCAGCAGAAGGTACACCATGGAAAAGGGGCAGTCCCTTTCAGTTGGGGGTGAGAGATACTGGAGGATAAGGAAGGTTCGAGGGAGGCTTCTTGGAGTGGTAGAGCCTGAGCTTGGTCTTAAAGGGTAAACAGGATTTGGGCTAGCTAAAGAAAGAGTGAAAAATGCCATGAAAAGAATAAAAGAAGCAAAGAACTCCATTTTTACGTATGTATGAAAAGTCAGACTTTGTGTACCTGTTTACTTATGCCACTGTTACCTTTAGTACTAGATCTAATTTTTAGTCAGGATTTTGACTGCAGATGTTTTCCTTTATTAATAGTTCCAAGTGACTTGTTCAGTCACTCTAGTCAAGCAAATCTGTTTAATTCTTCAATAGGATTCACTCTGCTTTCTAAATTTGCTTTATGAGTGGTATGAGAATCTCACCACTGTGAATTGTGAATCTCTACATTTCATACCACCTAACACTGAAAAATGCACTTCCTTCTAAACTCTTAGTGAATATCCTACTGGCTCATCAATCTAACCATTCTATAACCTCTCAGAACTAATAAGTGCATTTGGGATTTTTATTTTCAATGTTTCTATTATTTGACTTTTGGTGCATTGCAATATCTGTTATTCCTGGTTCCTTACTAAAAATGATAAGCAGAGAATGGGAATCGTATCTTTTCATCTTTGAATATCCCTTCAGGAGTTGTGGTGGGAAGGAGACTTGGAGTGTGTGAGAGAAAAGAGCAGGCGTATTTGAATAGGTAGGACTTGAATAACATTTCAAGGCTGTAAGGACCCACAGCTTGCAACAAGGGGAGTTTTTCCTGAAGACCTCCTCCTTCTGAGTCAAGGATATTCAGAGTTGTGGGCACTGTTGTTAGTTTACCATGCTTTCCTCACACCTAATCAAAAGGAGTCTGGTTTTACTCACAATCCTTGTCACCAGATACCATGCTTGCTCAGGGGAAGATGAACTTATCCTTAACTCTAAGAAAGCTGTTTTTAGTATAAGGCTAAGCCAGTGCACCCACTTAACAATGATTGATCAAGTAATGGGCACCTAACCTAATTCTGGCCAAGGAGAATCAGGGCCAGCTTTACAACATGTGCAGTCACATAGGTAGGTCCCATACTTAGAATCACCCCAAACTTGATTCAATGCTCTTGCTGTTGCTTCCTTCAATTTCTCATTAAATTTTGAACAAGGAGCCCATGTTTTCATTTTGCACTGGGCTCTGCAAATTATATACCCAGTTATGATGGAAATCAATGTACTGGTGATACAAAAGGATATCTGAAAGAACATCACCACAAGCTGTGGTTAAGAGGGAACTGAACAGTAGGTCCAGGGTATAAAAAAGACAAAAGATAGGAAACCAATCTCTCACCATTTGGGATGTGGATAAATATCCATACAGAGAAAGTAGTTCGGCACTGCTGTTTTGACCACTCTATAGTACATTTTTATATGGTTCTAATTATTTGTCTTTGGAGTGGTACTTCCAGACTAAAGGACAAAAAAGGCTTGTAATATCCACAAGCAATGAAATAGAGTCGGTATTCCAGAGTCTCAAACTTCAGAATAGCTTTGGAAATGAAAACTCTAGACTCCCTACTTAGCAAACAATGCCAGGTTTCCTTACAAAATGTGCAAATGTACTCCCACTTTTCCCTGTTCTATATCCTACTCTTCCATTTCAAGTGTTGCTGTAGAACTATAGGTCATTATTATACTCCCCATTCCTCCTTTGGTGGGGAAGGTGGGACAGGCTACATATATGGGGCTCCATGAAAAATGAAAATGTGTGCACTCTTCCTTGTGAAAAAAGTTATTCATAATTTCAGAAGGGCGAAGCAGAACACTGGGCGAAGCAGGGGCTTCTTCTGAGTGTGTGGCCCTAAGCAACTGCACAGGTTGCCTGTTAGGAAGCCAATCCTGAAGATAGTCTTTGTTTGACAGGAGTACTTCCTCTTTGCATGTGACTCTAAGCATCACACAGGTGCCTCCTTTCAACTCTGAGAGGTGTTCAAATTTCAGCCCATGTCCTACCCCAGGTTTTGAAGGATTCTTTTGTGCTTCAGTTTGAGACTACACTATCAGAAAACTATGTAAATGGTGAGAAACAGGCCTCATGCATGTGGGAAACATTTAGGCAAGTTTCTCGATAGCCTTGTCCCAAGGCACACGGCAAGGTGTTGACAGCCCCTCTATGAATTTCTCTTTGAGGCCTGAGCCCCCCAGCTGAGGGTATGCAGGTGCTGGACGCTGTGATTAGCATTGGCCTCTTGCCTGGCCACATGCTGTATTTTGCTGAAGCAGTATCCCTGTTGTCCTGTCCTTGTTTATGTTGCTTATTTAGCTGAGAAAAAAAAGGCCTTACAAACCTGACAGGAGTGAGCTGATTCCATTTTAAGATGGTACATGCTATACAAGGGTCAGCTGTCTTTGAGATGAGAAAATGGAAGTATAGTTTAAAAAAATCTTATCTTTATTCCTCAAAACATTAAAAAGAGAGCTACCATATGAGTTAGCCATTCCACTTAAGGATGTATCCAAAAGATATGAAATAAGGATCTCAAAAAGTATTAGCTCTCCCATGTTCATTGCAGCACTATACATAATAGTAAAGAAATGGGAGCAGCCTAAGTGTCCATCAGTGGGTGGATAGAAAAAAACAATATGGTATATGGTTTGTGCATGCAATGGGATACTATTCAGACTTTTAAAAAGGAACTCTTGAGGGCAAGCTCCATGGCCTGTGGTTAACATAGCAGGATACTATATGGCCAGCCTGTGTGGTTTGAGTCTTGGACCTGCTGACTTGAAAACATGTTGGGCATATATGCGTGTGTTCCCAAAATCCTGGAA
>NW_006159915.1:959122-991938 GCF_000334495.1 Tupaia belangeri chinensis
AAATGGAGGATAAGGGAATACAGAGTGACCAGTCCCTATGGTGAAGTGCTTTCTCCTCTCCCTTTCTCTCTGCCTGTGTCTCCCTGGCAATTGCATGTACCTTCTGGCGTACATACTTCTGTATAAATAAATAAATAGAATTCTTCAGTACGTGACAACTTACCACAATAACCTCTCATGGAAGAGGTTGTTTTCCTTGATGTTCCTATTTGCTTGTTTTTAATTGCTATTATTTTTGGACAGTGTGTGGCATGAAGTAGGTGCTGTGCAAATATTTGTTGAATGAATGAATCAACCAATATTTTTGCTTGCCATATTTTTTTCTTTATAGCCCGGATTGATTTTTTACATTTATTTTTGCATTCAATCACTGAGTATCATTTCAGCATACCAAATGAATTTTCCCATCATAAATACACTGTATATTGGTTCAGTCAAAGCCACCACCGTACATATTATTTCTTTCTACCTTAGGTCCCTTAAATGTTGTGCTTCCTTCTTCTTCCTCTTGACTCCCTCTCTCTCACCTTTCCCTATTTCCTACCCTCCTCCTGCACTGTCTCAAGTAACACCATTGCTCTCCATGCTTTTATACTGGAAAGACTGGAAAGTCTTTCCGTTTCTGCCGTAGAGTGCCAACAATTGGTATATAGTGGGTGGGAACATACAGTGCCTCTCTTTCATAGTCTGGTTTGCTTCACTTAGCAGTAAATCGTCCATGTTTTTCCACTTTCTATCAAAGGCAAGGGTCTCATCATTTTTATGACTGAGTAGTAATCTGCAGTGTATGTGTTCTACACTTTTCAATCTATTCATCTGTTCATGGGCATTTGGGTTGGTTCCATGACTTAGCAATTATGAATAATGCTACAATAAACATGGATGTGCAAGTGTTTTTCTGACTGAGGATATTCTTATCCTTTGGGTAGATACTCAGGAGTGGAACTGCTGGATCATATGGTAGTTCTATTCGTAGGTCTTTGAGGAACCTACACATTGTGAGAACAATATGCAGACTGATTTTTTTAAAGCAACCTGTTTATACTCCTTGGGCAGCCCATATAGAATGAGGCATTAAGTAGAGCATCATTTTTAAGCTAAAAATAACATCAGTTACTTTTGTGAGCTATCATTTCCCTGGCTACCCATGGAGGTGGCAATTCTCAGAGCTGAATCTAGTAGCTGACTGGCCAGCTGTAACCACCAGGCAAGAGTCAGCACAGAGTGGGATAAAAGACCCTCATGAATATGCTTCCTTTGCAGGAATGGACCTTAACAAGTTAGAGAGGCTATGACCCCTCTGCATAGCATGATGAGAAGCAGGATTTTCAAATGCCACTCTTCATACCTGTCCTGGCCCAGTTGCTAGCATTTTCGCTGATTTTGGAGGGAAAAAACTGTGAAGTCATTCTTCCATAAAACTAACTTCATTTAGTTTGAAAGACTATAATTTTAAGTTCTAAAAACATGTAATGAATAATATTGATATTGATCCATGAAACCCCAAAATATGAGAACCACAAACACAGAGCTGTGGTTTCCTTTTGTTCAATTTCTTTTCTTTTTTTTAGTAAAAACAGTAGTTCTTTTAAGTGTCAACCAATTTTGTAGGCCTTTTGCATGATAATAGTGATAATCATAGTACCTTTTGATTTGCAGATCAAGGAAATATGTACGTGCTCAAGGATTTGAGGAGTCTTTTTATTTAATGTTTTTTTTGTTGTTGTTGTTGTTTTTAATTTACTGTAACCCTCCAGTGGTTTGCTGTTGATAAGTTGAAAACACTAGTAGAGGAGATTTTAAAATGATACCAATTCCAGGACCAGCAGATGGCACATTGGTTACGTTGCTGAACTCCCACGTGGTCACTGCAGTTTGAGTCCTGGACCCGTAGCTTAAAACTTACACCAGGCATGTGTGTATGCAAGTCCAATATCTCAAGAGGATAATGGAAGAAAAGGGACTGTGGCATGGTCATCCTCTCTGAGAGGTGATTTCTCACTTTCTATCTCTCTCTCTCTTCAGCGAGCACATGCACCCTACAGCAAAAATCTTTCTCTCTAAAATAAAATACAATTCCCGTGTAATCCTTTCCTCCACTCACCAGCCATGTGACAATGAGCAAGCCACTTCTCTGAGAATTTCAAGAGTGACATGGCACGGCACCACACTTCTTTTGTAAGTTGGTTCTACTTTGACAACAGAATGCAAATAAGCAACATAATATATTTTTTTTAAAAAAAGCAGTAGGAATCTTCTCCCTCAAACCCCACTTTCACTTTTTCAGACATGAAATTCTCTTATTTTATGGATTGGGGTCTAGAATTCCTTATTATGCCAACCAATGCAAAATAATGATGCAGGACATACTTGCAGTTTAACCCAAGTTGTTATCAAATGTGTTCTAGGTAAATGGAGGAGCAAATTCCATGTATCCTGTATATAAAATTTGTCAATGTCGTTAATAATCCACTATTCTTTTTTGGTTTTGAACCTGAAAACAGCCACTGTATATTTACTGACCAGATTACAAAAAATAATCATGGTGGATACCTTAGTTCATCCTTGTAATAAGTTTATTGATCTGATCATCCCTGTTGCCAGCCTCTCCATCTTCTACAGAATGGGTGGTGTTTTTCTTCATTCCACCTCATGGAGAAGATAATTTGAAGGGCCACAGGAAGTCATCTGCTTCTTTTCCAACAGTATAGATTTTGTTAATCAGATCCTCCATGCAGATGATGCCAAATTTACCGAGAGACAGCAAAGAGTTATCTGTCAAAGTAATTTGCTTCTTAATGATTATGCCATAACCACTCTTGTAGATGAGTTCATTTACTGACTTCAGACTTGGTTATCCCCATGAGATATATGGTTCCACAATTCTCAGCATGTTCATTGAAGCCTTGTTGAGCTTAACAAAGGTGCCATTGAAGATCTTGAGAAGACAAATAAGCTGCAACACTTTTTGAACCTTTGGGCTCACTCCATCGATACCTCTGATCTTGATGACAAATGCCAATTTGGGTTCTGCAGGTACATAGAAGTTGTCACCTTTACTTGCCATCCTGGCCATGAGAATCCCAGTTCTGTACATCTGCCTATATTCCTTATGATAGTGTTTAACTTTTTCATAGACAAGCTTTTTCCTTGCTTTCAAAGCATCTTTTGAGCAAACTTCTTTTGCAGGCACTTGATCATCTCCACAAAATTCGTGCGCCTTTTCATAAGGGTTTCTGGCACAGCAGGAACCTTGTTTCTTTTCCTTCTCTTGAATGCCCTCCATGGTTCCAGTCAGAAAAGAGGACACTCTGTCTATGCTTCCCTCTATTCTTTTTAAACATACACACATAGAGTATTACCTAGGGCAATGAGATTTTATAGCCTTTTGAATTTACCCAGCTTTTGACAACAATTCAAAAAGCATTATGATTTCCTGCTGCAGGAGAATGTTACAAGTAACCATGTAATTGACCACAGGGTAGTCAGTCATCCACAGGGTTCAGGTACCTACACTCTGCAGAGCAAACTCTTTCACACATTCTAGAGAATTAAGAATGAAATCCTATTTTCCCTGAGAGCTCAGAGGCAAGAGTATTTAGGACACCTACTCCTTATCAAAACTGTGCTTAATTTATGTTTCATAAATGTCTTACTGAGAGAGTGACTTTTCCTTCTCCTCCTTCCCCTCCTCTTTTTTCCCCCTTTTCCTTCTTATTCTTCTATCTGTAGTTTTAGAAACTACCCTTAGGAGTAAAAACTGAATGCCAATTAGAAAGGAACAATGGAATGCCAGTTTTGGTGACGTTATTTTTATTCTATTTCGAGTGGGAGGTAACCAGTTGGTGAAGCACAGTACTAGATAGGCACTACTGAGGCTGTATTGGAAAGGGCCATCAGTGGATCTGCTCTCTAGTTCGCTTGACTCTTAAGACATCTGACACTAATCATTTTTTTTTAAAGTTATCTGCTGTGGAGATACTAACCATTGCCTTCTTTTATCTAAAATACCATTCTCAGCCCTCCCCTCCCACCAGTATAATACACTCTACCTACTCCTTCCCCAAGGAGAAGGGGCATTTACATCAGACAATCCAGGAGAAAATCCAGATTGTTTCTAAGCTGAAAGGAATTTGTATACATCCCTTGTTGTGGGGAAATTGGCCAATATTTTGACCTCATGGGGCTATGCACACAATTAAAAGGGTTGTTTCCCCCTATTGCAACATGTCCTGCATAAATCATCTCACAAGCGTCACTAGCTTCTTGACTCCACACCCAAACTCAGTTTCTCTCTCTCTCTTTCTCTCTCTCTCTCTGTGTGTGTGTCTCTGTCTCTTCTTATTTTATTTTGATTTTCTGTCTCTCTTTTTTTTTTTATCTCTCTTCTTATTCCTCCTCCATTTCCATCCCATTGATATCCCAGAAGGAAGGACAAAAAGATTGCCAAAGTTTTAAATGGGGCCTTTAACTCATAGGGATTGATGTTTTATTTCAAGTAAGAAAGAAACATAATTAAGCCTGCAGTTCAAAAGATCACTATGCCTGTACTAAGGAAAGGGGATTAGCAGCATGTATCCTATCATTCTAGGTTGGGTAGTTAAATTTAGAAGTCAGACTAGTATACAATGATAACTAATTGTCATGGAGAGAATCAACAATTTCTAGATTTTTTGGCTTGGAAACTCGGAATATGGCCATGGTCACCTCCTGAGACAGGGAACAGTGGTATGAGAAAGAGCATTATCCTAACCATCAATTTTTCACTTCACTGAACTTACAGAAAGACATTGGATGAAATTATATGTGCAGTGCAAACCCTAGGAGCTGTGAGCAAAGAATATAATAATGATTGCCGAGTTCTTACAGTATGTGAGGTACTATTTTAAGGGCTCATTTAACCTCAGTGAACCTATAAGGTAGGTGCTATTCTCATTCCTACTTTACAGTCAAGTAAGAGGAGGGACATCAAGGTAAGTTAACTTTCCCAAAGTCACACAGCTCTGAGCATGAAGCAGCAAGATCATAAACCAAGCAGTCTACACCGGAGTTTTCACTCTTAGCTACCATGATAGGTTATCTCACAGACAGCGTCATTCCTTTTGCAATATATGCACACACTTTACCCCATTTCTTCCAGGAGTGACGTTTATTTCAAAAAAATAATAATTTAACCTCAAGTCTGGAAATTTGTAAGTTCGGGTTAATTGAGGTTTAGTCACAGTCAGTTCTGGAAGCTCAGTGCGAAAATTACAGGGAGCCACAGAGCAATGACTCCACGTTGGAGCCTCTTGTAAACTTGCAAAATACATCTAATCAGAAAAAAATGCAAGGATTGGCAGAATTTCAAATCCTGCCCTGTTGAGCTTAAAGCCCTGGCTGTTGTCAGGTGTGAGCTGCTATTTGTCATATATTCTTTGGCTTTAGACAGAGGCCTTGACGTTAGAGCCCTGGGCCAGCAAGACCTTCAATGAAGAAAAGCAGCGTTAAGCATTTTCCCACTATTAACCCCACCACCCTCACTTGTATCAGAGCCAGGTCAAGCTTGTACACATGGCTTTGTGAAAGTTGATTTTAAACTTCTAATTAACCATTCTCTCGAAATGTTGAAACTCTGGTTATTGTGTTGTGGAGCCTTAATACTAGAATGTTTGAGAATAAAAAAAGAAAATCTACCATCTGCTTAGAGACTTAACTTGTCTGGAGGAATTTTTTATTTCAATTACATGTGCAATTATGAGGGTTTTTTTTTTTTTCACTCACTTTTCTACCAAGACAAAATGAATCAAAACAAGAGAATAAATAAAACTGTAAGATTCTGAGAGAGAAAACTAAGAACAGAAATGGTTGTTGAATACTTCTTAGCTGTTAACACCCAGATGTGTTTCATACATGCGTGTGATACCATTCAGTGAGATAGGGTGCACTAGAAGAGAGTCGGGTTTGAGGAAAGTATTTAAATATGCCATCTCTAGTCCTCACGTAACCCTACAACACAGAGTTATTTTTCTCATTTTGTCCACGAAGAAATGGAGGCTTAAAAAGTTTCGGTTGTGTGATGAAGATCTTTCCACTCTTAAGAAGTAAAACCAAAATTTTAATCCTGGTCTGACTGTGATGTAAAAGCCTGCTTTCTTTCTATGAAAGCATCTATAATAACTTCCTTTTCCTATCCCATTTCATACATAAGAACAGTGCCAATGGACTTCCTGTTCTCAAGTACAGTAGGACATAGAATATAACAAGCTTCTCCTAAAAGATAATAGTAGCCGTATACTAGAACAAACCATTTTAATACATTACTGGGCTCACTAGAATGTAAAAAAGAGGAGGTCAAAAAATAAGCTGAAATTTAATAAGGAACAGTAAACAATAGTACAAAAGGAGGGACGTCCCTGGAGCAAATGATACCAGTGCTACAATGGGCAAGAAAGTGTAGGATCTTCTTCAAAGTTGGGATATGAATTTGATGGGGACTAAAGAGGTTTCATCTTGGTCCACCCCTGGGTCCTAGAGGAAGCCAATAGAATTTCTTTCTGGAGGAAAATATTCCTTATTTAGTCCCTCAGTACATGCAGAGAACAAGTCCATAAAGAAGGGGAAAAAATGAGCTCAAATAAATAAGAATATATATGGTTAAATAAGTGAATGAGATCATATTCACAAGTACACAAGCCACTAAAGGAGAGTAAACAGAAATGAGAAGGGGGTAAAAAAGAACAGAAGAATAAGCCCTATATGTGGGGTTAAAATTTAGAAGAGGGACTACCTTCACAAATGATAACAGATAAAAGATACTCATTTACTTTCTTTACACCATGGAATCCTACTAAAATAACATTAGAGTTTCCTTTTTATTAAAAAAAAAAAAAAGGCATCACAGAGATAAAAAATGAGAAAGTAATAGGAACCTGGGTAGCTCGTGACCATCTGTTTCTGTCTTCAAGAATCTTAAAAAACCGGGGAACCAGCAGTTAACGTAATGGCTATGTCGCTGGACTCCCACGTAGTCGACCGTGGTTCCCGTCCCGGACCTGGTGGCTTAAAACTCACGCAGGGTGCGTGTGCGTGCATGCCCAAGATCCCGAGAGGAGAATGGAGGAGAAGTGATTGCAGCATGGCCATCCCCCCTGGGGGAGTGATTTCTCGCTTCCTGTCTCTCTGTCTCTCTCTGTCTATCTGGCGAGCTCATGCGCCCTATAGCGAAAACCTCTCCAAAAAGAAAGAATCTTAAAAAACTGAATCCAGGGGCCAGCAGGTTATGTGATGGTTAAGGTGCTGGACTCCCACATGCCTGATCAGGGTTTGAGTCCTGGACCTGGCGACCTTTATTCTGCCTTTGCTTCTGTCTCTCTCTGCCTCTCTCTGGTGAGTGCACATCACATGTTCTGGAGCAAATTTAAAGTAATAACAGTAATAAAAAATAAAATTAAATAAATAATTACTTAAAACAAACAAATGAACAAAAAACAACACTGAATCCCAAACCAGCACAGACAGAAATAAGTATGCCTGATGTCTACCTTAGGCCACCAAACATATGTGCCATGGAATGTTGACCTGCACACCTAAAACTATTTTATTTCCTACTTTTAATTCCCATTTCTTCTCATTGATTGCCCTTGTTCTTTTCTTCATTTCCTTTTTTTTTGTAAGAGATTTTTGCTGTAGAGCATGTGCACCCGCCATAAAGACAGACAGAAACCAAGAAATCACTCCCAAGGGGGGATAGTCATGCTGCAATCCCTTCTCCTTCATTCTCCTCTCAGGATTTTGGGCACAGATGCACACGTGCCCTGACAGAAGTTTCGAGCCACCAGGTCCAAGACTTGAACCACTATCAGGCACATGGGAGTCCAGCACCTTAACCACAACACCATTTGCTGGCCCTTCCTTTCTTCATTTCTTTTTTTGTCTAGCTTAAAAACAATAGCATTTAAATTCATTTATCCTTCTACCTTCGTGTCTACTTTACCATCTATCTTGACTTCTATTTTACCAGTGTAAGAAAATATCAACCCTGGATATAGTCTCCAAACAACTTTCCCCAAGACTACTCTATATAAGTTTTTATGCTGGAGATTGGCATGCAGTTTAGTAGTTCCGCCTCTAAGTTTACGATCACCAAACCCAAATGCGCCCATTATAATCCTATAATTCTCAGGTAACCAACTCTACCTCTTTCAAACTACTCTTTCAAACTTCTCCAACGTTTTACTCCTCCCTCCTTCTCCCTCTTACTTAATCTCAGCAACAAATCTTGCTGAGAGTAATTTGTAACAACCAAACAACTGCTTTCTTTAAACTGTTCCTACCTACCAACATTTCAACAGTCTAAAATCACTCCCATCTTTAAAAAAAAAAATTCTTCTCCACCTTACCATTCTATCATTTTCCAACTGTTCAGAAACAAATTCTGAAAAAGTACTTACTTATCTCCATTGTCCCAGCTCCGAATCCTTGTAAAGCCCCTCTCATCTGCTCACTACTTCACTATGCTCACCAGTGGCATTCCTACTGCCAGATTTAATTTGCATCTCAAAATAATTTTAGATTTAGAGAAGAAAATGCAAGTATTAAACAAACAAAGATTCGCTCCATAACTTTACCCCAGATTCCCCAATGTTAACACAGTGTATAACCATGGCACGATGCTCAAAACTAAGAAATTAATATAACACTATTAGCTCTACTATAGACTTGCTTTAGATTCCGTCAGTTACTGTTTCTTACTAATTTCCTTATTCTGTTATAGGATCCAATCCATGATCCCATATTGCATTTAGTTTTCATATCTCTTTAGCCTTCTCTCATCTGTGACAGTTCCTCAGTTTTTCCATGTCTTGAGTAAACATGACACTTTCAAAGAATGCCGGTCATTTATCTTATAGAATGTCTCTCAGTTTAGGTATTTATGCTGTTTCTCATGATTAGACTGAGGATATAGCCATTTGGCAAATGCCAGAGCAGTGATGCTGTACCATTTTCAAAGTTTTGCCCACTCATTTTAACATCCATTAGTGGATCTTGCCTGCAACAGTTATTGCACGGATGTTCCAATGCTGACTTCTTATTTTTTTTATTCCTTCTACATTTATCATTTGGAAATAATCTCTGATGAGGAGCTGTCTTTTCTGTTTATTTATTTATACACTATAGATTATTTTCAGAATGGATCCATGGATATTTATTTTATGCTATGGGTTATAATCCTTTATAATCATTATTTATATTGCTGCACAAATTCTTCCAGTTCTGACTTTAGAACTCTTTGATGTTGGCTCTTTGTCCTTTTTATATGGCTCATTTCTTTCTGGCACTATGGTGTGTTGAAGAATCACATTGATTTTTTTTTTTTCCTTGCTTGTAATAGTCTGGGAATTCCAGAGAATTAGAAATATATATATATATATATATATATATATATATATATATATATATTAGATAGATAGATAGATAGATAGATAGATCTTTACTGTAAAGAATTAGCTCACAAAGATATGGAGGCTAACTCCCAAGGTTTGTAGTCAGCAAGGTGAAGACCTAGTAAAACTGATGTTGTAGATTTCTGTCTAAATCTTTTTTTCTTAAAGAAGTATTTAACTATTTATTTGTTTGTAATTTGACCAGAGAGGATCAGATGGGTGGGGGTGGAGGGTCAAGAAAGTAAGGTGCCAGGTCTGGTACTCAAACCACAGTTGGCCATGTGGGAGTCCAGCACCCTTAACCACCACACCACCTGCTGGCCCCTTAAGGCCCAATAACTTAAAGAGCCAATGGTATAAGTTCCAATCTGAGTTTGAAGCCAAAGACAAGAGAAGACCAGTGTCCTAACTTAAAGGCAGCCAGACAGGGAGAGAGAATTCTCATTTTCTCAGATTTTTATTCTTTTCAGGCCTTTAATAGATTGAATCAAACCCACCCACACTGGGCAGGGCAATCTGTTTTACTCACTATCAATCCAGATATTAATCTTGTCCAGAAATGCCCCCACTCAAACGCCCAATATTATGTTTAACCAAATATCTGGATACTTTGTGGCCTAGATAAGATGACACAGCAGGGTATTCATCATGTGCCCAGCCATGAAATTAATTCCTTCTCCAAAGAACCCTAGTTCCTTTCATTGGAAAAATGTATTTAGAAACCATGACCTGGAGTGGGGGTGGGGGGGCAAGTAGTGTGATAGTTAAGAAATTGAACTTTCACATGGCTGACAACAGTTTGAGTCCCAGACCTCCTTGCTTTCTCACTTTCCCTCTCTCTCTCTCTCTCTCTGGTCAAATAAAATAATAACAATTTAAATTAAATTAAATAATTCTTTAAAAATAACAGGATCTGGGAAGTAGCTACTGTGCTACTGGAATGCCACCGTTTCTAGGCCCCCTCAGTGAACACAGCTAGGAAATACCAGCCCCTGCATGTACACATCTGTATTTATATTCAGATCTAAGTATCAGAGTGTGTGTATATGTATAAAATACACACACATATATATAATATTACATATATTAAAGAAATAATTCATATGTCATTTTTTTGATACCTCTGACTCAACTATAATTCCACAAGGCCTATCTACCTTTCCTCTTTTCTTATTTGTAACATCTTTCTCCCAAAGTGAGAAATCTGGCTTTCATTATCTACACTATTTTTCTTTATTTTGTAACTCTTACATGCATATAAAGCAGTTTCAGAATTACTAATCTATATCCCTGTCAGAAACAATTTATTAACTAGAGTACGTATTGGTATGCAGTTGCTTTTGTCCTTAGCCTCATACTTACAAATCAAAACACTGTTTTTCAAAGTTATCTGAGTAGTTATTTGTTTTTTGTTTGTTTGTTTGTTTGTTTGTTTGTTTGTTTTGAGAGGTTTTGCGCGTTCGCTTGCCAGACAGACAGACAGAGAGACAGAAAGCGAGAAATCAACCCCCGGGGGGATGGCCACACCACAATCCCTTCTCCTCCATTCTCCTCCCGGGATCTTGGGCAAGCACGCACACGTGCCCGGCGTGAGTGTAGTTCTTTATGTCCCCCCTACATTCAATAAGTTAATATTATTTATTTTAAATACAATAGGTTTCATGTATTACAATTTATTTTCAATTTTGGCTTCTTTCATATCCTAGCTGGTTTTACAAATTCACAAACATCCAAATTCACTCTTTTTTTGTGTGTGTGAATAGTTTGTTTTCTAAAAAATGCATAGACTCGTATCTTTTCACCATAGTTTTGATACATCTTTCCAATCTAGCAAATTCCTGCAAGAGCTGCTTTGTAGTCACCGCCTATCCTTACTCCCAGCTCATTATGTCCATTCATCTATTTTCTGTTCTATACTTTTACCTTTTCCAAAATACTATAAATCAAATCATAAAATATGTAGCCTTTTTGAGTCTGGCTTCTTTCACTTGGCAAAATATATTTAAGAGTCATCTGTATCTTTGATGTATCTCTAGTTCATTTTTATAAAGCCGAGTGGTATTCTACTACATGGATATACCACAGTCTGTTTATACATTCACCAATTGAATGCTGTGAGGGTTCTTTTCAGTTGGGAGTGACAGTGATGTAAAGCTGCCATAAACATTCAGATACAAATGTTTGTGCAATCATAACATGTTATGTATTTTATGTAAATACCTAGAAGTTGGATGCTTGGCCTTATGGAAATTTTATTATAAATTATAAATTTCTAAGAAATTTTACTGTAATTTGCATAAGAAACTTCCAAACTTTTCCACAGTGTCTGTACCATCCTCATCAATGCTTAATATTGTCATTTTTTCCTTCAATTTTACTTCTTGATTTCTACTAAGAGAGAGAGAAAGAGAGCAGTAGCCCTCACAGGGTCTTCATGCCATGATCTCTTCTAGCCACAGTCAGCCAGAAACACAGGCACACCTTTGGACCTGGCATGCACAGGGAGACCTCAAGACATGAACCTAGGACCCTTCCATGCAGCTTCAGCATTGTAAGACCACTGTTACCACACCCCCATGCCACTGAAGCGGACCCATCTTTATTTTTTTAAGTTGTTCTAATGATGAATAGTGGTATCTCACTACTGTTGAAATTCCATTTATTTTCCTAATGATTTTGGAAACTTTTTACATGCTACTTGGATTCTATATATTTTCTCTGGTGAAGAATTTAGAGCGTATATTATAGATAATGGACACATGACATTTGTCCAATAATTGAATTCCATTCAAATTAAACTCAATAGCATTTGATGTTATTGTTCACTTTTTCTTTTTGCCTTTCCCTCCTTCTATTTTTCTTTCCAACATTTTGGTATCACCTATCTATTCCTTCTCTAGCTTCATTGTCCTCTCCCTGAGCTCTTTGCACAGGATATAATCTTTTCCTAACTGCACAATACAGATGATTTATTTAATCCCTCATTACTTCAGATTCTAATCGCAAAATAGTTTTGAGATTACACTAAAGTATATGTAAAGGCACAGCATTGGCATTTAACAACTATTTCTCACAATTTTACATGCTATAGTCCCAAGTGATAGCTTCGGTTTTCATCTCTCCTCAAGTAACTGTAAAAATTTATCTCTTCAACTTAGACCTCAGATCTGAGTTCCAGAAATTTGTTAAACTGCTAACTCAGTATCTACCCCTGGATATGACAAAGGTGCATATAGTCAACGTGTCCAAAATTATTGTCATTAAACCTCAAACCTCAGCTCCTTCTAGATTTCCTGCTCTAAGTAGATAACAATCCTACCCTTTCAGTTTTTCTAGACAAATTTTTTTTAGTTGTTCTTCAAGTTTTTCTTTCCATTACCACATCCAGTCTGTTGTACTCTTTAAACATTTCATTTATCTATTCACTAATTTCTGGGGGATTTTTTTGGACATTATCCCAAATCAGGCTTCCACCATCTTTCTCCTACTGGTCATCTCCTCTTTCTTTTCCAGTTTATTCCTTAAAGTGTTGCCAAAGTGCTCTTTTAAAAGGAAAGACAGATTAGCCAGTATACCTCTTTGCTTTTAACCAAAGGCCAGCAAACTTTCTGGAAAAGTTTTAGATAGAAAATATAGGGTCTACATGGGCATTTATTTCAATTGCTTACCTCTTATTTAATAATAAGAAAGCAGACATAACCATGTAAATGAATAAACATGGTTGTGTTTCAATAAAACTTTTTGTAAAATTAGGGTACAGGACCAATTGAACCCACTGCCCATAATTTTCTGAACCCTGCTTTAAATTTTCAAAGTATTTAAAGTTTAAAATTTCAAGTTTATTTTAAAGTCTACTTTTTTAATGCCAAAAATGTCTGTACACATATATGAGAGAGAAAAAGTACTCCCTAACAGAGCCTGATCATGCTGCTGTTCTTTTTTCTCCAATTCTCCAGCCCCTCAGGGTCCTAGACACACATGCGTGTGCACACTTGGTGAACCCTTGTGGGTCATGTGAAATCTGGCTTTCTCTGTGCAGTGTTTAACTGCTATATAGCAGGACAGCCCTACAGTCTAAATATTTTTAAGATTTTTGCCATTGGGTGATGTGCTCGCCAGAGAGGGGAGAGAGAGAGTGAGAGGGAAAGTGAGAAATCACCTCTCAGGGGGGATGGCCATGACCCAATCCTTTCTCCATTTACCTCCTGAGATTTTGGGCATGTGTGCACATGTGCCCAGTGTGATTTTCAAGCTGCCAGGTTCAGGACTCAAACCACAATCAGCCATGTGGGAGTCCAGTACCTTAATCACCATGTCACCTGCTGCCCCCGAGTCTAAAATTCTTTACAAAGCTGACAAATTCCTTCTGATCTGACCTGATCTAATCTAAGCTTCTTCTCTAACCTCCATTCTCATGAACCTTCCTCAATCTTCCTGCTTTTGCCCACACTGGCCTTCTTTCAGTTCCATCAGTGTGCTATTTCTCTACTCTGCTCAAGACCTTGTACATTATGCTAACCTTTTCTACTTAATTCCTACAGTCTTCATATTTCAGGTTATTGTCTCTGTCAGAAACATCTATGACTCTATCAATTAAGATCAAATTCCATTGTTTTATGACTTCATAGAACTCTATTCCTTTATTCAGTAGTTTATTTCAGTCATTATGTATATATTCAATAGTGTGATCATTTGAACTAATATGACAAATATAGCAGCAATCTATAAGATCTATGAAATCATATGTATTCTACATTTCCAACATTAGAATGGTTGGCCAATCCTAAGTGATAGAAATATCATTTACTGAGCAATAGAAACAATGTTTTGAATGTAATTTGGTTGTTCATACAGAGAAACTAGGATAAAATGTCAGGGAAAAAATAAACTGGTCAATTTGATAGAAAGTGGACAAATATGGAAGATTTAATGCTGAGTGAAGCAAGCCAGGCTATGAAAAAGAGACATTGTATATCTCCACTTAACGTATACTGACTGTCCACACTCTATGGTGGAAACTGAAAGATTAGGGGACATAGAAGCATTGAAAATGGTTATATATACTGGAGACAATGTGGGAAAAGAGTAGATGGGAGGAGTGTAAAGAAAGAAATTAAGGAGGAAAATAGAGAGGCAAGACATTTATGGGACACAGAAATGGATTATTATCTATTGATAATAATGTGTTCTGTATCCTCAACTGAATTGATGGTGTGAAGTGCATTCATGTTGGGAAACTTCAGCTTACAAGCTAAGTGATGTATGGTGATTAAATGTATAAAATAAATTTAAATAAATAAACCAGTTATACTGATAGAAATATTATAATCTTCATAAGAGCTCCATTTCTTGGGTGCATTAACTGGTAGCTCTACAGTTTATTCATTAATAGCTTCTGAATTGTACTCTTAAACTTATACCCGAAAGACTTACCCTTCTATAGGAAATGAGTATTCAGTTCATCTAACACCTACTAAGCTGGATTCTTATTAACCAAGAAAATTGTGATATTCAGGTTTGCCTACAGGTAAATAATTCACTAATCATGATAATAGTATTATTTCTAGGATATGGGATAGTTCATTAATCATAGAAAATTAGTTTTCAAAAAGTGATTGGTTTCTAACTGTTGAGGAAATTTCCTTGAAATTTAAAGCCTAGAAACAGGTTAGTATTCTGTTCAAATAGTAGGTACATGAACCTATTGACAGCTCAAGACAGGACAAAAATCCTTAAAACCAGACAACAAAGCCTAGAAGAAAAGCAGCAATATTTCAGTCAAGTCACAGAATGCTATTTCACCAGTTCAGTCTCATGTACTTCATCTATCTTCTGTTGTTTCTAATTTCTAATGCATTTTAGTTATGTGTTTCCCAAGGCTTAGCCGTATCAAAGCACCAAAAGAGTAACTCTTAAAATCTTCAAAAGGAAAAATAACTTCTACCTGCTTTCCCTCACATTTTTTATACATACATTGTCTTGATTTGGTTTTTGCCAGAAACAGATCCTGATATAAAGACTCATGTACAAGTAATTTAATTGTAGGTGCAGATAAAGGGAACAAAGGAAGGGGAGTAGTGATATGAGAGAAGGAAAGAAATTAAATAAATAAAGGAAGTGTCATTCGTTCAACTATCATTGTAGGTATCTAGTGTTATTTCCTCTGGGGAAACTGAGAGATCAGAGATATTTCACTTTAGCTGCAAGGAAGCAGAGATACTTACATTCTAACTCCTAACAATTATTGCCTAAAGGCTGCTCCTGGGGAGATATTATTTCTCTGACACTATTTGTCTAATTATTGTTCAAGAAGATTCCAGTGTGGACTGGAAGCTCTCATGCAAAATCACACTGGTTGTGGTAAATGGAAATCAGGCTGCATGCACTGAAGTGTTAAGAGTGAGGACAGACGATGGGAGTAGAGGCTAGATAAGGCACTGACAGTGGCTGCTCTAATTACCCTACTTGTTTGCCAGGAACAGTCTTTGTTTATGTCTGTTGTCTCAGCTTCCCACCCAGATTCTATTTGTTTCAGATCTTTCCTTTTAAATATAATATTATCTATGATTTTGTTAAAATAAGAATGGATTATTCGACCTGTGCTTTGCTTTAGCTTCTATCACGTCTGATCCAATCTTTGTGATAGAGAAGCATGAAGAGTGAATAGATGTTTTTTTACTTGATCACATGGTTAAATCTACTTGATCACATGGTTAAATCTATTGTATAAAAGCATTAACCCATCTCTCCTTTTCATACTTTTTCTGACGCAACTACTAACACTTCCATTTTAAGGAGAGGATACAAGGTTCTCACTGAGTCAGTCTTAAAGGACCCCTGAATTGCTTGTGTGGGAGGTGGAGGGAGAAATTCCAATATTCTGCCACTTGGCACAGCAGTCAGGTGTATAATCAGTGCCACAGCCTGAAATAAGCATGGAGTCCTAAATTGACAAAAGGCATGGTCAGAAGAAAAGAAAAAGTCAGAGGTTAGAAATGCATAAAATATATTGAGAAAATAGAGATGAGCAGTCTTGCATAGGGCATTTACACTCTGAATGCTTTTGCGCAGAGGTTTTGTCAATTATTGTACATTGCAACCCCACAACTATTTAATTATTTTATGGTTTGTTATAATTTTAAATGTTGCTATCAACAGTATTGGATGAAAGTTCAAAAACAAATTTTCATGTTAATTTTTTAAATCAGTGCTCAATTTCTGTTTTCCAGAAACATTGGTAATGGGCATGTAATGTAGGTAAAATGTTGGTCCATACTCATTATTCATCATGGGGGCATAGTGATATCACAAATGAACACTAAAGACACCAGGCTGTTAAAGAAGCAGCATTACCTAATTTAAAATTCAGTAATTAGTGGGGCCAGTAGATGGTGCAGTCGTTATGTCATTGGATTCCCAAATGGCCAGCTACGATTTGAGTCCCAGACCCAAAATCACACTGGGCACGTGTGTGTGCCTGGGATCATAAAAGGAGCATGGGGGAAAGGGGATTGTGGCATGGCCATCCTCCCAGCGGGATGGTGGTGATTTCTCACTTTCCCTCGCACTCTCTGTCTCTCTATATCTGGCAAGCTTGCATGTCCTATGGCAAAAACCTCTAAAGAAATTAGTAAAACTATAATGAAGTAAAAATCAAAACTAAAACCAAAGAAAAAAAATTAAGTAGCGCCTCAGTCGCAGAAGGTACATTTATGTTTTATTCTATGAAGCATAGAATAGCTTATTTAGGTAAAATATCTATGTTTCTAATTATTTCAAATAAATTTTAAGTTTCACGGTTTGTGTTTTTTTTTTTGGAGAGGTTTTTGCTATAGGTCACATACGCTCGCCAGAAAGACAGAGAGAGCAAGAGAGCGAGAAATCCCCCCCCAGGGGGGATGGCCATGCCGCAATCCCTTCTCCTCCATTCTCCTCTCAGGATCTTGGGCATGCACGCACACGTGCCCGGCGTGAGTTTAAGCCTCCGGGTCTGGGACTCAAACCACGGTTGATTACATGGGAGTCCAGCGACATAGCCATTAAGCCAACTGCGGGTCTTGAATTCCAAGGGTTTTTTTTGTTTTTAATTTAAGTGTGAGGTACTAAGTATTTATCAACTCTACAAGAAGGATCTTTTGGCTAAATGGTGCAGTATCCTTAGTTACTTCAAATAGGAAAATCAGTTAATTCTAAAAAATCACATGATATTTCTCATTCAATTTATGGAATCAAAGAAAACGTCTGGAAATAAAGCTGCCAAAAATTAAACACAAGGCATTATTGTAAAAGTTATTACAAATTATGGTGAAAACCTAACACTACTAATAAAATCATTTGGTTTCCTTTGATACACCAATTTGTTTTGGTGGAGCACAGCATCTTAAAGATAAAGAAAGTACTTGGCCTTAGTTCTGTGTTACCAAAACTACCTAAATGCTAATAAATAATTTAAAATTTTTAAATATAAAATTATTGAATTTAATTAAAATTTTCTTTTAGCAAACCTAACAAGCTTGATATCCTATCAATAAAAATTTAAGCTATTATCAGTATTTAAAATACTTTATATAAAGAGAGGGTGAATTAAATGAAAGTTATTAAAACATAAATGTTATTGAAAACAAAGGAAAATAAAACGTCAGTATGGCAGTTCAAAATTTCTCTTTGCTTCCTTTTAGTAGGAAATCATTAAGCAAAATATCCAATAAATGGACCTCTGACCTTCTGACTGTCCAAAGCCAGTATAGCAGTTGCCTTTATATTAGAAATGAGAAAAACAAATGTATTTATTTAGGAAACACTGTTTCAGACATTGGACAACAAGCAATGCTAGCCTGTGGCTGCAGAGTGAAGCCATTTTCATTGCATCTTTATTTTTTTACTGTACAATGTTTCAGATCCTGACAAATGTCTCTATTTAGCTAAAACAACATCTCATAGGCCCAGCAGCAGTGGCACACAAGTAGTGCCACCTCACCTCTTGGGTGGCTGTTAGGTCCATGGGGGCCCAGGTTTCATTCTCAGGCCAACCTCAACGCACCAGGCATGGTTGTACATGCCTGTAATCGTAGCTACCTGGGAGGCTGGGGCAGGAGGATCACAATGGCATGACTCTCAAAAGTACCCCTCTTTGTCTCTTTATGGAGGAGAAGGAATTGAGGCATGGCCAATCCCATCCTCTGTATCTCTTTGACTCTCTCTCTCTCTCTCTCTCTCGGTAGTAATAATATTTGAGAGTAAAGAGGATAGGGTTAGTAGCAGCTTCTTTTCCTGTGAGTACATGATATATAATGATGAAACGTGACATCATTCAAATGGCAAGAAAATTGAAAAAACAAAAATCTGAGAAGGAGTAACTCTAAGGTTCCAAAAAGATGAGGAGAAGGGGGAAATTTCTGGGGTCAGGAGGTTTCAAAGAGCCAGGGGGCTTTGTGAAAACTTTAAGTAGATGGGTTAGTTCTAACACAAACCTTCATAAGTCAACAGTTACCTAGTTTTCCAAATTGTCCATTACCAAGAACAGTCTGGTTTATACTGAAGTCAGATCACATAGTATCTGCAAGATGCCTTCTTGTGGCTCCTACGTGACCCAGTGAAACCCCTTCTGTGGCCCTCACCTCTTAATATCTGTGTTTTATTATGTATTTTTTTACCTTCATTCTAGATACATACTTTGTGTTACCTTTGCCAGATAAAACAAAAGTACAGAATGATGAAGGCTAAATAGTCTGAAAATTTTTTTAAAAAGTGCTGAAAATTGAGAAGATTTATATAGTGGGAAAGACAAATAAGGATAAAGGATCTATCTGAAGAGGGAATGTGCTTGTCCAATTTCAGTGGAAAACTCTTCTCTTTAGTCGGTTTTATTGCTTTAAGAAAGCAACCCAGTGGTGGCTAGTTGCTAATATTTTGCTTTATGAATAGCAACTCCTGAAAATTATAATGGTCAACCTTGGTTCATTTCTTTTACATGCTAATGGGAGTATTATTCCCATGCCAATAGATACAATTTTCTTGCACATCTGTTTCTCTAAAGAAAAAAAAAAACAAACATGTATCATGTGGAAATACATCCCATAAATTCTGGGGCTACATATTACATAGTCTATGCTATAACTACTTCCATTTTAATTACTCTCCTTTAAGAATAGAGATAGTGGTCTATAAATTCATTATTAATGGAGAATAGTTCCTTCATTTTAATAGACTTTGCCAGAGGCCATATTGAATGTAAAGTTTTGGATTTTCTGAATCAAGAACCTCATCCAGTTGGATAAATGCCAACTTCTAATATTTACTCTCAACTTAGCAGGATATTTTACACACATTCAATTTTATCCAAAAATGCCTGAGATATTGAAAGTCCTTTCTACTAATCACATATAGACAAAAATTTAAAGAACCATGTACGATATTCTGCTTAAAGATGGTTATTAATGATTCATACCTTCTATCTTGATCATGTTCTGGGAGCAAAGACGTTTGTTTTGCTTATGAACCAGAGCTCTCTCCTGGAGAAAAAATACACAATGCTTAAAAATTAAAGCCCTTGTTTTTTTTAGGTGTGCTATATTTCCTAAAAGTAAATGTTTGTTGGCCTCTTAAAGGGTTCATAATCTCAAAGAAAAATGAGATTTGCTGTCATAGCCAATTATTTTGTTATCCAAGAATAATATGTAACATGAGATGAGAAGAAAAACAATGATTGAAAGTCAGAGCCGGAATAAACCTTTCATGATCATTAAGCCCATCACTATCATTTTTTTAAAATGTAGGGAACCAGCAGTTAGCGTAATGGCTATGTCACTGGACTCCCACGTAGTCGACCGCAGTTCACGTCCCGGACCCGGTGGCTTAAAACTCACACCGGGTGTGTGTGCGTGCGTGCCCAAGATCTCGAGAGGAGAATGGAGGAGAAGGGATTGCGGCGTGACCATCCCCTCTGGGGGGTGATTTCTCGCTTTCTGTCTCTCTGTCTCTCTCTGTCGGTCTGGCGAGCACACGCACCCTATAGCAAAAAACCTCTCCAAAAAAAATGTAGAAATTGTGTTCCAGATGGATCCAGTGACTTCTCTGGCATTCACATGGAATCTCTGATTTGAAAATCTTGACTTTTAGTTCAGAACTCCATCTTCAATGGACTTCTTATTTATACTCTTCAATGAGCACTTGTTTCCAATTTTATGATAGCTTCCTAAATGATTTACCAGGTAAACAGGTGTTTGTAATAGTGCAAGGTTATGAGAAATGAAGACTAGAAAAAACTAATTTCAGCATAATCATCTCACTTTGTGCAATAATCCATGCCATAACTGGGTCACCTATCTAAGGAACAAAGGTAACATCATTACCAAAGATTTCTTTGGTAAAGTAATAAATTTTCAATGTGCATAATTCTTTTAAGTAAGATTTACAGATATTGAGACTATTTTTGTTTTTTTATGTGTAAAAGGAGGAGTGTGAAGTTGGACTACATAAATGAGGACAGCAGAATTCAGAGGGGGAGACATTTTTAATTAGGCACTCCTGGGTAATGAGATTAGTTTTGTTACATACTAGCCATGTGACCTTCTAAAAGACAATCCCCAAACACTGCTTAAGTAATCATCATGAAGATCAAAGAAATTATAGGGACCAGCAGATGGTGTAATAGTTATGTCGCTCGACTCTTAGGCAGTCAAACACAGTTCGAGTCTGGGACCCAGCGGCTTAAAACTCACACCATGGGACCAACAGTTAGTGTAATGGCTATGTCGCTGGACTCCCACATAGTCGACCGCAGTTCGCGTCCCCGACCCAGTGGCTTAAAACTCACGCCAGGCGCGTGTGCGTGTGTGCCCAAGATCCTGAGAGAACAGAGGAGAAGGGATTGCAGCGTGACCATCCCGCCTTGGGGGGTGATTTCTCTCTTTCTGTCTCTCTCTGTCTGTATGGCAAGTGCATGCACCCTATAGCAAAAACCTCTCCAAAAAAAGAAAAGAAAAAGAAAACTCACATCGTGTGTGTCTGTGTGTATGTGTGTGCATGTGTGCCAAAAATCCCAAGAGGAGAAGGGGTTACAACATGGCCACCCTCCCTGGGGGGTTGATTTCTTGCTTTCTGTCTCTCTGTTTCTGTGTCTCCAGTGAACACATGTGCCATGTAGCAAAAATGTCTCTAAAAAAAAGAAGAAGAAATAAAGACAGACAGAAAGAAAAAAGTAAGAAAAAGAAAGAAAAATTATAAATGTGAAAATACCTACATAGACCTTGGCACATTATCAGTTGCCTAATAATGCTAGTTTCTCTTTACTATAATCTTTACAATGTAACTTGTTTGTCAGAGTCCCCATACTAATCAACCTAGAAAACAAGGAAAGATGTCATCCAGCAGTAATGGTTTATTTAATATCATGTGCTAAACTAATGTTTCATTTTAAAATATTGTGAAATTCATTGTGACTAGATGTACTTATGGATGGAATATAACCTTTTCAACTTAGGTTTGATTGTAATGACACTGTGATCTAGGGAAATTAGAGAGTTGCAATGATACTGTCAATTCAGGAAAAATCTAAGTTGAGAGTTGTAGGAAATGATGATGAACAAGCCAAGATAATTTTCATTCCCTGTATTCTTTTTTCTTTTCTTTTGGAGAGTTTTTGCTATAGGGCACATGTGCTCACCAGAAATACAGACAGAGACAGAGAGACAGAAAACGACAAATCACCCCCCACTAGGGGGGGATGGTCACACCACAATCCCATCTCCTCCATTCTCCTCTCAGGATCTTGGGCACACACACAAACGCGCCCGGCGTGAGCATGAGTTTAAACCAGCTCCGGGACTCAAACCTCATTCGACTACATGGGAGTCCAACAACACAGCCATTACACCAACTGCTGTCCCATTCTCTATATTCTTAAACTTTCCTAATCTCTCCTCTATTCTATTCCGTCAGTTACTTTTAGTCTAAACATCATTATTTTCCAGCTGGGTGTTTGCCAAAATATGGAATTGGTCTTTCTGCCACCAGTTTCACCACCTTCCAATCTGTCATTCATGATCTGACCAGATAGAAACATGAACATGATTCTGTACATCGGCTGAAAATGACCTCTGAACATCACAGATTGGTCTTTCTTTCTTTTTTTTTTTTTTTAGAACAAAACATTTTCTTATTGAAATAAAAAGACTTTGGGGACCAGCAGATGACATAATGGTTACATCGCTGGACTACCACATGGCCTACCGTGGTTTGAATCCTGGATCCAGTGACTTGTAACTCACATCAGGTGCATGTGCCTGCATGTCCAAACTCCTGAGAGGATAATGAAGGAAAAAGGCTTGCACTGTGTCCATCCCCTCTGAGGGTGATTTCTTGCTTTCTGTCTCTGTCTCTTTCTGTATGGCAAGTGCATGCACCCTATAGCAAAAACCTCTCCAAAAAAAGAAAAGAAAAAGAAAACTCACATCGTGTGTGTCTGTGTGTATGTGTGTGCATGTGTGCCAAAAATCCCAAGAGGAGAAGGGGTTACAACATGGCCACCCTCCCTGGGGGGTTGATTTCTTGCTTTCTGTCTCTCTGTTTCTGTGTCTCCAGTGAACACATGTGCCATGTAGCAAAAATGTCTCTAAAAAAAAGAAGAAGAAATAAAGACAGACAGAAAGAAAAAAGTAAGAAAAAGAAAGAAAAATTATAAATGTGAAAATACCTACATAGACCTTGGCACATTATCAGTTGCCTAATAATGCTAGTTTCTCTTTACTATAATCTTTACAATGTAACTTGTTTGTCAGAGTCCCCATACTAATCAACCTAGAAAACAAGGAAAGATGTCATCCAGCAGTAATGGTTTATTTAATATCATGTGCTAAACTAATGTTTCATTTTAAAATATTGTGAAATTCATTGTGACTAGATGTACTTATGGATGGAATATAACCTTTTCAACTTAGGTTTGATTGTAATGACACTGTGATCTAGGGAAATTAGAGAGTTGCAATGATACTGTCAATTCAGGAAAAATCTAAGTTGAGAGTTGTAGGAAATGATGATGAACAAGCCAAGATAATTTTCATTCCCTGTATTCTTTTTTCTTTTCTTTTGGAGAGTTTTTGCTATAGGGCACATGTGCTCACCAGAAATACAGACAGAGACAGAGAGACAGAAAACGACAAATCACCCCCCACTAGGGGGGGATGGTCACACCACAATCCCATCTCCTCCATTCTCCTCTCAGGATCTTGGGCACACACACAAACGCGCCCGGCGTGAGCATGAGTTTAAACCAGCTCCGGGACTCAAACCTCATTCGACTACATGGGAGTCCAACAACACAGCCATTACACCAACTGCTGTCCCATTCTCTATATTCTTAAACTTTCCTAATCTCTCCTCTATTCTATTCCGTCAGTTACTTTTAGTCTAAACATCATTATTTTCCAGCTGGGTGTTTGCCAAAATATGGAATTGGTCTTTCTGCCACCAGTTTCACCACCTTCCAATCTGTCATTCATGATCTGACCAGATAGAAACATGAACATGATTCTGTACATCGGCTGAAAATGACCTCTGAACATCACAGATTGGAGTCCAAGATCACTGCCTGTTATGCAAGATAGTGTTAACTAACTTTTGCCTACCACAGCAGTCTCACCCATCCCACTCCAGACTCTCCCTAAGATCCCATCGTACCTAGCAGTTGACTGAATTCCCCAGGAAACCATACAAACTTCAGACTCTGTATGATGCTCCACCGTAACCTCCCCCTACTCCCTTGACTAACTTCTGATGGGCTTTCAAATACTCAGTTAAGTGTTATTTTCTTCTGGCAAGACTGTCCTTACTTCCCTCTCAGCATAAGAATGTGGTCTACTTACTCCCTTTCGAGAATCACGTGGGCTTTTTCCACACAAAGTCACCATGGTTCGTTAATGAAAAGAGATGTGTCAGCTCAACCACGCATTTCTTGGTGTCAGAGAAGCTCTTCTGTGTCCTCATGTTAAGGACACATGAGGCATAGGTTTAGCCTTCAATAATGTTAGTTTGCAGATACATTGGCAGAATTGTTATTGTTTGCTTCAGATTCAAAGCCTTAGGGTTCTCAGACTTTGGTAAGAATAGGTGATTTCAACAAGGAAATTAGCAGCAGACACCTATGTCAGAACATTTTGCTGGTATGGAGAATGTATGGGGAGACTGAGTCTCCTCCCCAATAGGACATCTATTCCTTTGTGAAGTACTAAGATAAAAAAGGCCTATCATGAGATGTTAAATCTGGGAGGGATTAAGAACATCCCTTTGGACCAGCAGATGGCATAATGGCTATGTCACTGGACTCCCACGTAGTCAACCATTGTTCAAGTCCTGGACCCGGTGACTTTAACTCACATTGGGCACATGTGCGTGCATGCCCAAGATCCCAAGAAGAGAAGAGACTGAAGGAGAAGGGATTACAGCATGGCCATCCCTCTGGAGGGTGATTTCTCGCTTTCTATCTCTCTTTCTTTCTAGTGAGCACAAGCACTTTATAGCAAAAAGCTATTAAAAATAAATCCCTTATTTCTTTCTAGGTTTATTTATTTAAAGAATTATTTATTTAATTTAATTTTTATTTTTTCATTTTGACCAGAGTGAAACACACAGAGAGGGAAGGAGAGAGAGAGAGAAAGAGAGAGAGAAAGAAAGAGAGAAAGTGTGAAAGCAAGCCACCAGGTCCAGGACTCAAATTGTGGTTGGTCATGTGGGAGTGCCCAATGCCTTAACCATCACTCCACCTGCTGGTCCCCTATTTATTTATTTAAAAACTAAAAAAGAGAAAGAAATAGCACTCTTAATAGGTTTGTTTGTTTGCTTGCTTGTTTATTTTTTAGAGAGAGGCTTTTACTATAGGGCATGTGTGCTTACCAGAGAGAGACAGAGACAGGAAGTGAGAAATCACCTCCCAAGGAAGGATGAGCATGCTGCAATCCCGTCTCCATTCTCCTCTTGTGATTTGGGGCCCGCACATGTGCCGGCATGAGTTTTAAGCCACTGGGTTAGGTACCCCTTCCTAGTTGAGAACGTGGAGTCCAGCAACATAACCATTATGCCATCTGCAAGTCCCTAGGGTCTTAACACTATGATCCACCCTTGCCAGTAGCCAGCCCAGGATCATGAACGTGTGCAGATACCCAGTATGCTCAGAGAGGTCTCCAGATACAAACCCAGAAACCACCCATGCAGATCAGCTTAGCAGAGAACAAGGAATGATGTCATTCAGCACCAATAGCTTTGTGAATATCGCGTGCTAAAATAATGTTGAATTTATTAGCGAAACATTACTTTATCACTGTGCTACCATCTGGTCCCATCTGCCTATTTTAAGAGAAGTCCTGATAAGCCTTGCCAGCACGACAGCTATGGCCCGCAGCAGAGCTGGGTCAAGAACCCAGTTACCAGTATTCATCACTTGAACCGGCTCGCTCCTTCTTTCCTTCCTTCGTTCCTTCTTTCTTCTTTTTTCATTTTTTGAATTAAGCAAACTCAGTATGCCAAGTTCCCACATAATCTGTCTACAGAGATAATTCTAACATGTTGCCATGGGATCATCTACAGAGAGATCCTGCTTTGATTTGGAGCTATTCAACACCACACACACACACACACACACACACACACACACACAATAGCTTAGAGGCTGCAGGAAAGCCATTGACTCTGGTCTTTCAAATTTCACCCACAACTTGCTCTCATGAGATGATTTCTATTTTACTCTCATTCTTCTTCACTTCCTCAAAAAAAGAAACATCAGTATGACATATGGATAGGTTCCAACATCAGCCAATACATATATTAAAGTTTTAAACCAGCTATTGTTCTAGTACACTCCCTGAGATTGAGAAAGAACATCCAGGACTAACAAACCTGAGTTTTCTGGCTAAGTTACCATTTGATTCATGCTGGCATTTCTGGGCTTTTTCTTTTTTTCCTATCCTAACTTCATTTTTAAAAAGGTGGTGGTTCAAGTAGCAATTTTTAACATCACAATTTTCATTCATTTTCTCCATGAGACTTCTACCTCCCAGTCTCGAGGGGCTTTCCCAGGGGCAGAATGCCCAGCCTGAGCATGCTTAGTTGCAGAGACAGCTGTCAGTCTGACAGTGAGTTCACTGGACCATGGATTATTCCTGTCTTTATTACCTTCTGAGCAAGAAAGAGATTCAGGCTTGGGAATATGAACACTTCATAACTTGGCATTCTTAGATCAAGAAAAAGACTTAATCATAACAGTTAAGAAACCAAATTACAACTGTGTATAACATGAGGAATTTTAACTTAACAACTGCTCTGAGTTGGACCTATATGAGTATTCCGATTACTACTGCTCTAACTAAAATTCCTATAAAGTGTGTTGGATGTTTTTTCTAGGCAAGTACTGGAAGTCGGTAAGGACGGTGGCTGTGCCAAGGGGTTGTGCTTTGGCTGGCGCTCAGCTGCAAGAGGAGACAGAGACCGTTTCTGCCTTGGCCTCGCTGACAGTGGATGTGGAACAGCCCTTTGCTCAGGAAGACTGCCACAGGTACGAATCCATCATGGGGGAATCATTCGGGTCACTAACATCCTGGCTCATCATTGGCGTTCATGAACCTTCCTCCTGGCCTTCCTTCACCTGTCTTCTCTGCTTCTCTCATCTGTCTTCCCCAAAGCCACAGATGCCACAGCACATGCTTGAGGCTTCAGAGAATGCAATCGTCTCATTCTTCATGGGAGACACTGAGCTGGATCAGGTGGTTGCAGTTCACAGAGACGTAGGATGGGATAGACGGTGGGGAAAAAAATCCACTCGTTATTGAATAATTAATGCAAGTCATCATGGAAGGTGCTGCTTATGGTCTGAACATCTTTCCTTCCCAGATGTTCTTTTTCTTTCTCTCATCATTTGAAATTATTGGTATAACAAAGGGAAAAGAGGAGTGCATGAGGTTGGATAGCAAAAATGCGTACAAATTCCTTATGTAACTGTCTGTGAGGTCCAACAACTGGATGAAGAAGGAAGTTGTCTACAAGAGTGTGTGTCTGATTTCACTTTATGTGTGATAAGAAGAAATGGGTTTCAGTTGGTCATCATATGGATATAACTTTCTAGGAGAAAAAATGAGGTTAACCTAAAATGGAATTCACTCATTCCCTTTTTAAGGACTGTCCATTTGTGCATGTTGGTGTTTCGTCATCCTCTCTTAAAGACAGAGCTATAGCCACGATTTCTCTAAAGACTGCTGTGACCAAAGCACCACAAATACACATTAACATTGGTACATTCTATGGCTGACTTCGAGGTCATATTTCCTTAATTGAAAACAAGTCAGGTGAGGCTTTGCTAGAGCTCTGCCCAGCCTGCACTCTTAAATTGCTTCTGAGAAGGAAATCGGACTCCCTCCGTCAATAACATCACCATTAATTACACAGATCCTGCTACCAGTGCATGGGTTGGCAATTTTCCCAAGACTGCACAAATTTGAACAGTTCTAGCTTTCTTGCTTTTACTGGATACTCAGAGTTTAATGGATTTAACATCTTGCTTTGGCCAAGAGCATAAGATAAACTAAGGGATTTTATTTTTATGCAATTTTTCTTTCCCATAACCACTCACAGAGCAGGTTAATAGTATCTTTTTTTTAATGTTGTATGTTACTGTATTAGAAGGCATCTTCATATGGATATCTGGTGCATAAGGGAAAACTTACTTTACATCTTTGATAATATGAACTAACCCCCTGCCGTTCCCAGCGAAGAACTGAACCAAGTTCATAATCCAAAGGTGTTGCAATTATTCCCAAGGCCAAAAACAGTTAGTTGTCTGTCATCTGAGGGCTATAAAACTGAGGAAACTAACATCTGTTCGTGTTGGATATAAAAGGCACATAGCTATTCTTTAGAATTCATTTAAAACAGAAAAAGCGAAGCTGAATTCCAACCTGAGTGAAATGAATTATAAGTAACTGTGCCCATTAAATTCAAGATTCAGAATGATTAAAAATAATAAGTGATGTGTAAGCCTCAAGTAATATAAAAATCTCAGCCCTTTGGCCGGAAGGCTCTCGAGGCGTACTTGTTTATCCTCAGGTAAATAATGTACTTGACTCTTGATAATCGACCGGGACTTAATCCCAGCTTCAGATCCCAGTGAGTTTTAAACTTCGCTTGATGGCAGAAAGAGAATGTGAGTGTGAATGTTCTGCTGTGCAGCAAAGAAGAGTTGAAGCTGGTAGCCTGGTTTCTCAGCTTTAGACAGATTATATCTATTTTGATGGATTTTTCTTGTGAGAAGAAAAATGGTTTTGCTTGAAATAGTTTCTATGGCTTTGAACTCTTTTTTTTTTTTTTTCAGCAGAGGAAAAGAAAAAATTTCTGCTAGAACTGGCTCTTGCATTTCAATGAACCATGCATGAATTTCATCAGAGAGAAAGAGAGAGGGAAAGAAAAAAGGGAAAGAAAAAAAAAAAAAAAAACCTTGAAAGCCACAGAACATTTCATCTTTCCAGGGGAATACTATCAGAATTGTCCCCCTACTCAATAAGAAGAATATGACTTTCAAAATGAGATAGATAAAGAGGCGGAAATGTTTCTGGGCCTTTGTTATGAATGCAATATTATAAGTACACAGGAAATTGAAAAATTAGAAAAAATCAGAGAGCTAAATGGATGGAAAAGAGTGAAGGCAAGATTCTTTTTATAGGAAATTCTTGCCAGTTATTTTGGAGGATATATTGGTGTTTGGAGTGAGATGACTCATTTCATGCTAAGATTTTGGGTAAGGCAGCTCTTTTCCTGGCCAACTCATATCTGACTCATTTACCACTAGTGAATAAGGGATAAAATGCTCCTGGCTAAGAACCATTGTAAGTATTTTTTGTTCATTTTTCTTGGGTGGGGGGAGGGGATGACAACACACTGCAAATGGTCATTTTATTTTTTAAACAACACCGATGGGCTTGAAGAATCAGTTACTAGGTAAAGGCTGGTGTGTGGTCATCCATTTTGGGGATAGTTGACTGATAGACAACTTTTAAACTTACTTTTCGGGTAACAAAGGAATTGAGCAGAAAAGATATTGATAGGTCGACAAAATACTGAAACAATCTGAGTGGACCCAACTTGTATATTCAAAGAAAATTAAATAGACCTGGGTTCAGCCCTGCAGACTGCTGGTTAAGGGAGTCAGATCCTACATGGCTGACTCCACCATTTGAATCCCAGACCTAATGACTTGAAAAACATACTGAGCATATATGCATGTATGCCCCAAATTCTGACGGGATAGAGAATTGGAGGAGAATGGATTGCAGCATGACTATGCCTCATTGAGGACAGGGCTTGCTTTCACTTTCCCTCCCACCACAGACTGCTGGTTAAGGGAGTCAGATCCTACATGGCTGACTCCACCATTTGAATCCCAGACCTAATGACTTGAAAAACATACTGAGCATATATGCATGTATGCCCCAAATTCTGACGGGATAGAGAATTGGAGGAGAATGGATTGCAGCATGACTATGCCTCATTGAGGACAGGGCTTGCTTTCACTTTCCCTCCCACAATATGTGTTTGTACATGTGTGTGTGTGTGTGTGTGTTTCTCTGTATATTTCTGATGAGCACATGTGGCTTTTAGAGAGAAAAAAATGCCAGATCACATATTGTTTAGAAGCAAGAATTGTAAGAGCAGAGTTTTTTGTTTTTTTTTTTTTCCTCCCTGTTCATTAGGAAAGGGCATTTTCAAAAGATTTATACTTCATATTTGTTGGATGTCTGTTTCCAAATGCTTCTACTTTGGAAAGATCAGTGCAGTATTCAGATTTGTTCTTGGACACTAGTTCAGGCTCTCCTGAAGATAAAGAAAATATCCTGTCTGTCAAGACTTCAGGATGAGCAGCTATTAAATATGTTGGAGCACATTTATACTCTAGATTTCCTGCCTGCATGTTTTCTTTCTTTTTAACTCAAAACAAAAAACTGACAGGAACCAGCAGTTAGCGTAATGGCTATGTCGCTGGACTCCCACATAGTCGACCACAGTTCGCGTCCCGGACCCAGTAGCTTAAAACTCACGCCGGGCGCATGTGCGTGCGTGCCCAAGATCCCGAGGGGAGAATGGAGGAGAAGGGACTGTGGCGTGACCATCCCCCCTGGGGGGTGATTTCTCGCTTTCCGTCTCTCTGTCTCTCTCGGTCTGTCTGGTGAGCGCACGCACCCTATAATGAAAACCTCTCCAAATAAAACAAAAACCAAAAACTGAAATAATTGTGAATGTCAGTTTGACCTATTGATTATAGTGTAGTCAGGTTAGATTTTCTTAGTACAATCCACTATGGGTGTTTATTTAATCATTTAATTTTCAACTTTTGGCAATTTTTTTTTTTTTTGGAGAGGTTTTCACTGTAGGGCGCTTGCGCTCGCCAGACAGACAGAGAGAGACATAGAGACAGAAAGCGAGAAATCACCCCCTGGGGGGATGGTCACACTGCAATCCCTTCTCCTCCATTCTCCTCTCGGGATCTTGGGCATGCATGCACATGCGCCCGGTGTGAGTTTTAAGCCACCGGGTCCAGGACGCAAACCGTGGTCGACTACACGGGAGTCCAGCGACATAGCCATTACGCTAACTGCTGGTTCCCAACTTTTGGCAACTCTTTATGAAAAAGATGGTTTCAAGTTGAAATATGAGAAAACATAAAATTCCCACTTTTTTTTCTGTTTCATAGTATTTAATTTTCCAATGCATTATGTGTTAACAATTCTCCTGAGTAAAATTACATTCAATTGACAGAATATAATGTATTTATCATTTGCTGAAAATGGTTTTTAGAAATTATCTTAAATTGCATTAAATTTTTAAAAATCCATAGATAGTCTCATAAGAAATATCCAGAGAAACATTTACAGTTCTCCCACTTGTTTATTTTTAATTTTTTATTTTATTTTATTTTATACATTCAATCACATTATTATTTGACTTACAAAATGGTTATTTCAACAAGTGAACATTTCTCCCTAGTACAGTTGATAAAACAAAATATCTTCAACAGATAATACCACATTTCTTTGTGCCATTAATGCTTTGACTCCCTATTTTTCTTCTAAATGTCCCCTTTGATTACTTTGCGTTTTGAGTAACTCTTCTTTCTGAGTATGAAAGTATAACAATAAACTGGAAAATCCCAAGTATCATTTGCCTTAGCTTTGAAGGACGTGGATAACTTTATTTTACTGAATCTGAGGATGTATGTATAAATATAAACCATTATCAAATGCACATTCATTTCTGACATACTTAGAAACATGACTTTGTTCAAATATCTCATCCATTGGTATTGTATTTCCAAGATTTCTAGAAGCTAATTATTGCACAGACTATGCATGTTTCTGATTTTTCCATATGATACCATTATTTAAAGGACATATTTATCTAAGTTGACAAACATTCCAATAAAAACTTTATTTTTAATTTTCATCCAGTGTCACAAAGCCTTGGTTGAAAAGGGGGCTGAGATTTGGAAGCTTCTGGTAAAGAATGATCTGTCCCCTCCTATCTTCTCTTTCTGCCTCTTTTTGGAGCTATTTTTTTCATCTGTTTTCAAGCCTAACACGTGGTCTTGGAGCATCTGTAAGGACTGACTTACTATTTAGTGATTAACCCAATACCCAAATACATATTTTGGGGTTCTGTTCTGTGTTCTTTATAAAACAGTGCTTATTTTAAAAGAAACATTGTGGGTTTTTTAAATGAATTAAATACACTAATTAAGTAATAGACTTTGAAATCGGTCAAAAAATGAATACAAAATAAAGGTTACTGAAGCGGGTAAAGCTAATAGAAAATAAAACAGTTAAAATAGGGGCCAACAGGTGGTGTGGTGCTTAAGGCACTGGATTCTCACATGGCTAACTGCAGTTTGAGTCCTGGACCTAGAGGCCTGCCTTCTCCCCCTCCTTCTCTTTCTCTCTGGCAAGCTAAGATGCCCCATAGCAAATTTTAAAATAACAATAATAAATAAAGTTAAATAAATATTTTTAAAAGGGAAGGGTTAAAATGTACAAAATAGCTATATACTAAATAAAAACATGATAATATATCAATGATTAGTCATTTAATAAGTGGTATGAAGATAGAACTGACTGCTCACATTAAAAAGTTAATTCCCTATTGGGGGAACCAGCACTTGGCGTAATGGCCATGTCACTGGACTCCCACGTAGTCGACCATGGTTCAAGTACCAGACCCGGTGGCTTAGAACTCACACTGGGTGTGTGTGCGTGCGTGCCCGAGATCCCGAGAGGAAAATGGAGGAGAAGGGATTGCGGTGTGACCATCCCCTCTGGGGGGTGATTTCTTGCTTTCTGTCTCTATGTCTCTGTCTGTCTGGCGAGC
>NW_006159915.1:992111-993220 GCF_000334495.1 Tupaia belangeri chinensis
TCTCTGTCTCTCTCTGTCTGTCTGGCGAGCACATGCACCCTATAGCAAAAACCTCTCCAAAAAAAAAAAAAGTTAATTCCCTATCAAAAATTAAAAGTAAAGCAAATCTTTGTAGATTGAATACAAAAGCATTTAAAAAGACCCAAAGTGTGAAGCTATCATAAGTAAATGTTTATAGAACTTTGTAATAAGTGACTCTTTGAAAAAAAAAAAAAAGGTAAAAATCAGGAAGTATTTTCTCCCCTTTGAAGCCTGAATAGCATCTCGTTGTGTGTATACCACAAATTCTTACATTAACTGTACTTTTAATTAACATACAAGCCATCAGTGAAATGCTATGCCTGATAGCTTTAGCTTCCCATCTCAGTTTTGTCTTTGTCCTTTAACTTCTTTCCTCTTGCCACTACACAGAACAGAACTTGACTTTAGAGTCAGCTTGCCTAGGTTGTCCATACTTAATATAATCATCCTGTGCTCAAAGGCCCATTACATAATCGCTCTTGGCTTGTTTTCCTTGTCTTTAAAGTAAGAGGAAAAATTCTTAGGGTTATGAGTATGAAATGAAATAACACAGGACAAGATCCTAGCACATGACAGCTGATAAGTACTTGATAAGTGTTCTCTTTATATTATTTTACTTATTTTCTTTTTAAAAATTTGCTTATTTTATATTTTATTTTTTTTAATAGTCTAATGTATTTTAATAGCAAACTTACAGGGACAGCACAGAAGACAGACAACATTAAAAACATGTACTTGCATGTAGGACAACTCAGTTAGAAAAGTATAGTGAATGATGGAATCTACTGTATGATAAAAATGCTACAAACACCGTTTAGTTGCCGTCAATAAGAAATTTACTTGTTTTTTTAAAAAAAACAAATGCTGGCATTGTCCAGAAAAATTTAACAGGTTTATTTATAATCATTCTAAAGTTGAACTGCTGAAACTTGTTCACCGAAACATTTTGACTTGCATTAATGCTTTACATCCCTGCATTTATATTAAAAATCCACACACAAATGAAAATGGAAAAACTGCCAATACCCGATTTCTGTCCCCTATTTTCCACTCGCAATCATATACTTAGGTACCTTTTGACCCCATGG
>NW_006159915.1:993680-1024733 GCF_000334495.1 Tupaia belangeri chinensis
GCGAGCAGCTTTTGTAGCCAGTTGCTTCCTGGGTGCTTTACCACCGGTGGATTTGCGGGCTGTTTGCTTTGTAGGAGCCATGGTAAAGAGACCTCCTCACTTACCCCCCTTCTTCAGCTGGAGCTCAGCCAGCTAGAGGCGGCGCTGGCTTCGGAGAGCGTCGGCGGCGTGGCGGCGGCTGCGAACACAATTCTGTTTATTTTATATTTTATTTTTTTGAAGTTGACCAGAGAAAGACAGTAAGAGAAAAAGTGAGAAAGCAAGCTGCCAGGTCCGGGACTTGAACTGCAGTCACCCATGTGGGAGTCCAGCCGCCTTAATCACCACACCACCTGCCAGCCCCTATTTTACTTATTTTCTTATTCTTCAGTTTTCCCTGTTTTGTTCTTTCTTGATATGTCAGCTATATGTTTAGCTATTCATTGGCTACATCAATAATCTAGTCATTAAATATAAGAGATTGAAGGGAACCAGCAGTTAGTGTAATGGCTATGTCGCTGGACTCCCACGTAGTCGACCACGGTTTGCATCCCAGACCCGGTGGCTTAAAACTCACGCCAGGCGCGTGTGCGTGCGTGCCCAAGATCCCGAGAGGAGAATGGAAGAGAAGGGATTGCGGCGTGACCATCCCCCCTGGGGGATGATTTCTCGCTTTCTGTCTCTATGTCTCTCTCTGTCTGGTGAGCGCACGCGCCCTATAGCGAAAATCTCTCTCTCAAAAAAAAAAAAAGAGATTGACAAATAAGTACTACACAAGAAATTTATTCAATTAATCTGTATTCAGCTTACCTAACTTAAAAAATTCATAACATTCAATACATTGTAGGTAATAATCAAATATTTATGAAATGAATTAATAAAGTCATCAGAAAATGAAACATTAAAATGGTCACATGTTGTAAACGTATGCAAGCTCCATATGTCTGATGCGTATGTCTTTCTCTTTATTGAGAGAGTGTTACTTTTGTACATTCTTAAAATGTATATTTTACATTTCTTTATTTCATAGTACTAATTGATAATGTGTATTTTCATAATATATTGACTAACCAGAATCCATAGTACTCCATAAAGATAGATTGGACGAGGCAACATAATGAAGAGGATTGTTTCAAAATGTCTATTTTGACTGGAAAGAGAAATTACATTTAAGGGCAGAGAAAAGTATGTAAATGATGCTGATGGAGTACATGATTATCCTCCAAACTATAGAAGGAGTAGGAAGAGTTTGCAAGAACATCAAAAGTTCATACACTCTTCAAACGCTTTCTAAGTCTTTTTTGTGCCAGAGAAAGTGCCAGAAGACATAGTCACAAAGTTGCCTTAAAGTCCTTAAAATGTTCCCATACTTGAGAATTGTAGTGGTTTTCCACTACTGCCATAAAAAATTACTACAAATTGAATGGCTTAGGAGTGCCCAGAATCTAATGGGCTGGAGGACTAGGAGAAAGGAATCATAGTGTGACCAGGCCCTGTAGAGGGTGCTCATTTCTCTCTTTCTCTCTTACCTACTTTTTTTTTCTCTCTCTCATGCAAGCACTTGTACTCTCTCATAAAAAATAAAATAAAATAAAGAGAAACACATTTAATGCAACATACTGTTCTGTAGGTCAGAAATATGACAGGTCTCACTGGCCTAAAACAGAGATGTTGGCAAGGCTGCATTCCTTTGTGGAGGCTCTGAGGGGACAATCTACTTCCTCAATTTTTCCAACTTCTAGAAGCTTTCTACATTCCTTGGCCAATGACACCCTTCCTCCATCTTCAAAGCTACCACTTCACATCTCTCTGACTTTTCTTTACTCATCGCATTTCTCTCTGACCACAGATGAGAAATGTTTTCTGCTTTTAAGTGAGCCTATGATTAGACTGGACTTGTGAGGATATTGTAGAATAATTTTCCCACCTCAAGATTCTTTATCACATCTGCAAAGTCAGTTTTGCCATACAAGGAAACATATTCACAGGATCCAAGGATTAGGACCTGAACATGTGGAGGGCTATTTTTCTTGCTGTAGGACCAAATATAAACAACTACTACTAATAAATGACAAGTCATTTGATAAGACTGAGAGAGAGAAAGTCCTTATTTGATGAATTTATGTTTCCTCCTATAAGCTTTTTATGAATATAGACTGTGCTTTTGGGCTTGCCATTATTTTTTCAATACCACTGTAGTACCTGACATATGTTAACTACTTAGAAATGATTTTATTAGTAATAGATCAAGAGAAGCCTTAGAGACATTTGAGTGAGTATGAGTATAGCCTTGGAGAAAGAAGAAGAGTCTCAAGGCAGCTGAGATGTCACAGAGCTGAATACACAGGCTGGGTAGAAAGAGATGGGCAGGGAAAGATGGAGAGGAAATTTAAATATTCTCATAGGAATTGGGTTGTACCCTATTTTCAGTAGGAAACATTGCTATGATTAGAATGTGTCCCTACCAAACAAGTGTTGGAAAGTTTATCCTCAGTGCAACAGTGTTGAGAGGTGGAGTCCAGTGGAAGGTGTTTAGGTCATGGAACTCTACGGTTACAACGGTTTAGTGCCAATTGTACAAAGGTTTGAACCTTCAAGTTCAAACTCTGACTATCTCTTGCAAATATGTTTTCTTGACCTTTAATCTTCTGCCATGGGATGACTCAGCAAGAAGGCCCTTGCTACTTACCAGTCCCTTGAGCTTGGATTTCCCAGCTTCCAAAACTGTAAGAAAGAAATCATGGTTCTGCACAAATTACCCAGTCTCTGGTATCTGAGTAGAGCAACACAAAATGAACTCAGACAGCTATTACAGCAAAAAGACAATATATGTCTATATTTTTAAAAGATAATGGCATGCAAGAATATACTAAATATTCTAAAGAGACATAAAAAAATTCTTATGGTAATTGTGTCAAGTAAGCCAACTCATGATGATAGAAGAAATGTACAGGAAATAAGCATATTGTAGATAAATTATGGAAGAAATGTGTAGTTAGCAATTCATGAAATGTCGATGGAAGAAAAAAATCAAATGTGGTATTCTTAATGATGATGCTGTTAGATGAGAGACAGAAAAGGAAAAAGTGGATTTAAAAAAAATTTTTTAAGAATTATTTAAATTTATTTATTTGTTTTTATTTATTTTATTTTGAGCAGAGAGGGACTTAGAGAGAAAGGGAGAGAGAGAGAGAGAAGGAATGTGAGAAAACAAGCCACCAGGTCTGGGATTCAAACCATGGTCAGCTATGTGGTCTCCAGTTTTTTTAAACACCACACCACCTGCTGGCCCCAAAAAAGTGGATTTGAGGTAATTATATATTGTTGAATTAAGAGGTAAAGAGGGAGGAAGGAAGTGAGAAGGAAGCTAGGACTTGGTAATGGTTACTATTAGAAAGTCTATGAGAATTCCCAGCCAAAACCTAGAGTTGATTATACTGTTATGGTAGAGTGATATGTGTATGTATTTGCTTTTAATTTGCTTTTAATTCTTGTAAGAACTTGTGATATGTGGGAATATATTTCCAATCACACATTCATGTGTGGAGTTCTAACACAAGTCTAAACTGAGAATATTTCTGGAATTTGTACTCTTTCATTTTAAATTCCGATTTTATTTTTGATTTATATTACTTCTAAGAAACGCCCAGATATACATATACGAACATTTCAAAAAGCATTTATAGAATGTCTACTACTAGTATTATGTTGGGTAATGAAGAAAAATGCAAAGTAAAGGTAGAAATAAAAAAAGAACAAAAAAATTTAATTCATAAAATTCTGAAGAACGAAACAATGCAATATAAAAATGAGTTCAAGAATTTGGGAAACAACAAAATGAAGTCAGTAAGATAAGCAGACTCATTTATGGCATGGAAATATAAGTAATTTGATTCTCTTTGACTCTGAATTTTGAGGTTTGCTGAAAGATAAGTTTTTTTAATTAAAAAAATTGTATTATTATTTGTACATTAAATCACTATACATCATTTAGATTGTGAAGAGACTTTTCCCAGCATGATTTAAACCTCAATCCAGCATGGCATGTAAGAATATAATAAATATTCTGCAAGAATATACTAAATATGTGGAGAACGATATGGAGGTTCCTCAAAGACCTTCACATAGAACTACCATATGATCCAGCAATTCCACTCCTGGGTATCTACCCAAAGGACAGGAGAGCACTCAGTTGGAAAAGTGCTTGCACAACTATTTTCATTGCAGCATTATTCACAATTGCTAAGACATGGAACCAAATGTCCACAAACAGATGAATGGATTGAAAAATCGTGGCACATATACTCCATGGAATACTATTCAGCCATTAAAAAAAAAAAGGCCCTGGAATTTGATAGAAAGTGGATGAAAATGGAAGATTTGTTGCTGAGTGAAGCAAGGCTGGCTATGAAAGAGAAACATTGTATGTCTCCACTTAACATGTACTGACTGCCTGCACTCTATGATGGAGACTGAAAAACTAGAGAATATAAAAGCATTAAAAATTGTAATGGACACTAGAGACAAAGTGGAAAGAGTATGTGGGAGGGGAAGAGCATAGGAAAGGAAATTTGGGAGGGTAAATGGACAGGTAAGACACTTGTGGGACACAGATAAGGTTTATTATCTATTGACGAGGATGAGTATAATAGACTCAACTGGAGGGGGTAAATTTTTAAAAAGATACTCGAACTCATTAGTTATCAAAGAAATGTAAATTTAAATAGCAACAAGATATTGTTTTACATATATTAGTGGTAAACATTTGTGAATGAAGTCAGTGTAGAATGTAGAGTCCATGTAGGCAGAGATTTTCATCTGTTGTGTTCATCGATGTGGCCCTAGTACCTACAACTCAGTCAGGACACACAGCAGAGACTCAATAATTATTTTTATAATCAGTGAAAACATCAGTAAACTGAGGAGTACAGGAAAGTCTGGGCCCTTGATACCCTCACAGCTGAACTATGGCAGCCATGTTAGGTAGCAATTTAACACTATTTAATACACATAAGGCATGTGACCTAGAAGTCCTCCTCCTTGAAGTATAAGGTAAATAGAGTCATTTGGGTGACTCTGGAAGTTTAATATACTTTTATTAATAATGGAATCAGAATTATTGTCAAGCCCACTTTTTATTAGTGGGAGAATAAATGTGGTAGATGCACACTAAATAATACCACGTAGTAGTTACCAGAGTAGATGAATATAACTACATGAATAGATCTAATAAGTATAGTGCTGAGTAAGAAAATTAAGAAAGAAAAACAATACATATCTATATAAAATAGAAATTTATGTAAGACAAAAATATATATCCATAAAGCAATAGCATATATTTTGAAAGAACTTTCTACAAACAAAATAATGTATGAAACAAGCATTAGATTCCTTGTCTTTGGAAAGGAGGAGAATGGAAGTAAGATATAGAGAGGAAATTAAATCAACAAGAGAAAATGATGTTTTATGAAATAATATTAATGTAATTTAATAAGCATTTTTAAAATCATAGGAAATAGAACACCAATTTCAAGGAAAACATAATTGTACACCACAACTTGTTATGCTACTAACACTTTTATGCTATAAGACACAGGGAAGAACTGATTAGTTATGTGCATATGGATATGTTTCAGGTGGGAAGCAGAAATGGACTATTTTTTAAAAACAGGCTTGTAGGAAATGATTTTAAAGGGAGGAAAGGGAAGAGAAGGATCCAATGTAAAAACTTTACACTGTACTTGCAAGTCACTATGTTTCAACAGAAGAGGTTGAGTTTTTACCAGTAAGTGGACTGCAGTGCATATGGGCTGTGTGTATCCTCAAAGTCAAGGTTGGGCATGTGGAGAATGCACAGACCCTCCACCCAAAGGAGATGTGTATTCCTTACATGCGTGACCCCTGGGGCATTTTCTACACTCCACTGTCTATGACTGTGGCTTTGGGTTAGAGACGGTCCCCATTAGAATACCCAGTGTGAGTTTTCTGTAACTGTATTTTTCACAAAGTCTCAGATGTAAATAAGCGTGCATGTTTATATATACATTAATTTAGAAACTTAAATGTGTTCCTTAACTTAAAAAGTTTCTTCTTTAAATACTTATAATTTTAGGTAGAAAAGATTTTGAATAATGACTGATTTAGATAGTTTTTATCTTATATACAATTCTACACTACTTTCTTTCAACCTCCTTATCTTAAATACTTTAGGACAAGCTAGCTATAGCTTCCTAAGGATTTTTTTTTTTTTTTTTTTGCTATTCTACATGGACTCTCTTAGGATTTTCTCTTTTGGGGGGTAACATTACATAAGGTTATCTAATGCTTCTCATTCTTTATCTTTTAAAGTGTATGTTAGAAATCTTTTATTATAATTCCATGTATAAACTCTTTCCATGTTTTATATTTAACATCAAAATGCTAAGCTAAAATGGCAACTATTTTATTTAAAGATTCATTGATATTTTGTCTCTTTTCCCTTGTGAGTCTGTAAAGTAACATAGCTCAATAGTTCTTTTGTCTACATAAACATCTGTGTTTTAAATGCAGCATTTGTTTCTGATCTGAAAGCAATTCATTATAGAATAGTGGCCAGTAAATAACAACATGAAGGAGGAACGAAAAGCACCTACTATTATTCATCACCTAGAGAATCATCACCCAAATGCGTTCCCGGGAGGTCGTGCAGGCATATCTGTGCTTGTGAGCCATTTAGCAGGATTTCGGCATCTGTTGGATGACAAAGTCATGAATCCAAAATATTAAATAACTAATGTCTCATAGTGTTTATTGTTTACACATCAATTTCACTCCCTTTATTAATTTATTTTAACCTTTATTAATTCTCTCAGGTACATCTTTCTTCTCGTGGTTTAGACTTGAAACTGCAGCATCACAGAAGTGTGGTTACAATAGCAGTTGCAAATTCAGCAAATCGCAGAGCTTGGCTTTATACTTAATTTCCCCAGCAACCCAAATCCCAGCAATCTTCTCACAACAGTCCAACTACCCCGTGTATTTGGATTTCTGCTACAATTTGTTCTTTTGACTAAATTAAAAATTATTCTAAAAAGTTTGCCTTAAAACACCCTCAAAGTGTTGCTAAATTAAGGTTAAATCTCAAGTATAAATTTTCAAGCAATTAGTTTTGGTTTTGCCCCAGCAGAACACCCCACAGATGAGGCCGAATAAAAACTATTTACACACTACCATAGTGCATTTCTTGTAAAAATGTTGGGTCTGTAGCAGCGATTTGCTAATCAAATTCAGAATTTGATTTGAAATGCCTCCGGCAGGCAGCCAATCCAGTTATGAAAGCACAGAAGCAAAAACCAGAGCCATGGTGAGTCTCCTCCAGAAGCTAGCTGGGTCCTTTGCTCTCCCTAGCGAACTGGTTCCATAGGAAATCGCGGCAATTGCTCCTAAAATAAAATATCATAGCTAATTTTTTCAATAAATTATTGGACTGTACTAAACACAAAACATGTACATTTTGGAATCTAGAGTTATAAAATATTCTGACATGTTTTAATATAAACAGGAACATTTCCAGTGATTGCTTGGATCTAAAATGTTTTTCCACTTGACATTTGTTTATACTTCCTAGGAAAGAAACTCTATTTATGGATAACTGAATAACACAAATAAACATCAGAGAGAGCTGAAAAATCAGCTTTGATTATGCATGAAAATCTACAATGTCATTGTGTACTCTTATGCCGTATTCTGATTGCCTGTTTATTTTTACAGAACTGCTGGTGAGCCTATGGAAGAGGAGCCAGCCTTGTGAAGTGCCAAGTCTCCCCCTGATATTTCCTGTGTGTGACATCATTGTGTATCCCCCCCCCCAACCCCAGCACCCTCAGACATGTCTTGTCTGCTGCCTGGGTGGCACAGATTCGATGGAACATAAACACTGGGCACAAAATTCTGAACAGCAGCTTCACTTGTTCTTTGGATGGACTTGAAAGGGCATTAAAGATTCCTTCAACGTAACTGCTGTGATTCTAAAGTTACAGTAAACCACGATTAGAAGAAACCGCTTCCAGTGTGCTTTTAATATGCTGGGTGACCCAATCCCAGACAGAAAGTATGAACTAGGAACATCTAATACAGCATTAGCTGTTGTTAATTTCAGAAGCTATGATAGCCAGTGAAATTTTGGGCAAAACCTGACACATATTCATTCCTGACATTCTGATCAGTTTTTTATTGGGTAATTTTTTTGTCAAGTAATCTTAAATTGTTTACAGGATTAGCTTTCAGCTATGAACAGATAGTAATTCCAGAGAGATCACAGTGTTTTTTAAATTTTGTTCTGTTTAGGGTTTGGGGTTTTTGTTGTTGCCGTTTTGATTTTTTTTTTCTTTGTTAAAACACACAGTTCCACTCTTCCTAGTAAGAGTTCAAGATGGAGGAATTGGGATGAGGCTTTTTTTTCAGTAGAATAACCCACACTGCATCTCAAAGTTTAAATGCCAAAGGAACCTCATGCACTGTATGTAATGGTGCACTATTTTATGTCGCATCTTTTGAGAAAAATGAGCTCATTTTCCTCACATTCCTTTCTGTTCTCACACACAGGCCATTTGCAATTGTGTTGGAGGATGAGGTCTTCCTCCCTCCTTTAAATCCTTTGTCTTGATGACAGTAGCTCTGAGCATATGTTCCACAGAAGATTCTCAGTGTTTTTGAAAAGCACATAACTTTTCAAAGATGGTCCTAATTTGTTCAGAATCTATCAAGAACTTATCCTCTCACCTTTCTTTTCCTGCCCTCCATCACTTCCTGTCTTCTTCCCTTTCATCCTTGTTTTCCTTAGAAAAACTGAAAATTACCCATAATCTCTCCTATTACTTGGGGGCTTTGAATATTTAGTTTATTTTGTTTACTTTCTAGGGAAACAGTTGCTTTGCCTAATTGTGTTCTTTTAGCTGTGAAATCATTGAGGCAAATGTGGCTTAAACCATGTCACAGAATTTTCTAAATCTTTGATATGGGTTAATGAAGGCGCTGCTTATTTGTAGTCACCTTAAATTGAGTTAACCTAGAAGTTATGCCTTCTTGGGGTGAAAAAAAAAAAACTTAACCTTTATGCAAGTTGCTTTAGTGTCAACGGTTAAAAATAAAGGACATTTATTTCTGAAACTAAAAGCAACATACTAAATATAAGTAGGTTATTCCTCTACTTCTGAAACTTCTATTTCAATGTACAACTCAAACACCTAAAGACATTGAGATAGAATACCGTGCAGTATTTAATATCTGACAATGCTTTTGAAAGAGTTGATGTTTCTTTCTATATATTTTCCTAACTCAAAGGATATATTAAAGCCATAAGTGAAGATTGTCATGCTTTTATTCAAAAATCTGAAAGAAACCTTAATTAAAACAAGGTTTAGGGAAGGCCATGATATGAAAGATATGGGACAATATGGTTTTAGTTAGAAAGGACTCTAACCTGTAAATCAAAGATGAAAGATTTCACTCAAGTAGAATTATATAACTCCCTTTTGTTATACAGTCAGACCATATTTTTCATGCATTTGGGTTTTTTAGGATTACCATTTTAATTTTAAAGACTTTTATTACATATACAAAAATGGCTCAATACTTGATTTAACATCTTAGAAATTTGAGACACCCTTTGAAATAAGAAATCTGAAATAGAATATAACTTAGTATTAGGTAAAAATTACTTTCATTGCATAAGGGTAAGGTCAATTTAGATTCATACTAGTAGTGAATTTTCTGTAAATTTTGTTTGCATACTATTTTCAGAGAAATTCATGCCAATCGTATTTGCTAGCTCTTGTTATTTTGCAGTAATTGCTTGAGGAAATTTACTTAGAAAAACAAACAGTAGAGCCAAAGTCTTCCCCCAAAAAAAACAACAACTAAAGACTCCTCCACCTTTAAAAAGGAAAGTTATATCCTATTTTAATCGAAAACATCATTGTGAAGTTTTAAAGTCAACTTCGTAATTATAAATCTCTATACGTACTCTTCAGTCCTCCCAAATAATTTTTAAATGTTGAACAAGAAAACGAAACAGTGTCACGCAAGTACACTAATTTTCTGAAGTTTCTTACAACAGTTAAGAAATATTTATGCTGAGCCATCAACCTGATAAAGCCAAATCACTAGAACATTTCCATGGTCATTTAAATTTAAAACATGACACATCAATGAGTTAATCACACTTCCTTCCATGTGACACGGTACCTAAATGGTTGCAGTTAGTCTTTGGGACACACGAAGAGGCAGATCAACTATGGAGAGGATTAATCACAGCTGAATGTAGTTGTAAGAACAGAATACCAGTGCTTTTTGATTATGCCGTTACAAGATGGAGAGAAGCCCTGAGGGACAGAATGGAGGCTTTTGGAGAATATCAACACTTCTTTTGAAATAGACCAGCACTTTTTGAAAAGGCAGTTTCACTTGGTATAGTTTTCTTCACTTACACTTTTCATTTTTATTTTGCTCACAAGAGTTCCCAATGAGAGGCTTGTTCATGAGCTGCTCCCTAAGCATTATCAAGAATGTATCTCTTTCAGCTCCATACTTTGAAGGATAATCACATAGGCTCTCTCTTAGTCTCATGATAATTCATACATGATGAATAAAAACAATGATTTTTCAGAAATCTAGCATACAATGCTAAGAGCTTAATTGAATCGAATTTAAAACAGGCATAAAATGAAAACTTAAGCAAACTAATAACATAACATAATTTTGGGCTGTATATTAAACTGAAAAATATATAGAGTAAGCAAAACGAACTTTAAAGGGAAATAGAGTTTATGCTATCATCGCTTGGAAAAATATTAAATGGGAAAATATTTTGAGATGAAATATTTTAACAAACATACAACGTCAATAGTGGAGTTAGAAATCAGGTTTTGGAGAAAACATTTATAAAAAGCATCTACAAATCACATTTCCATCATCAATCTTAGGAATGAAAATCTTGCCTTTAGTTTTATCTACAACCCTATGGAGCACTCTCACTCACCTCCACTAACAACATGGCAGTCTTGGAAGCAGGGCATCTCCTTCCACAAAGACTTCAACAATTACTGGGTTGGACCCTTCTAACAGTGCAGTTCTGTTTTATTTCTGGAGGTCAATCATAAAGCCTTATGGATTTACTAGGTTCCTTTACAGACTCCATATGGAAGTAAAATAAAATGATCATGTGGAAATTCTCCTGAGAGAAAATTCCTCGTCAGTCAGAACTTTTATACTTATTTTTTATCCTAGCATTTATGTTTAGGACAATTTATTTAAATATTTCTTACCTTTTATCCTTGGGAAGTTTGCTCTCAATTTCTCTCTATGAAAGAAACATTAAAAGTCTAATCCCCCCTCAACAAAAGTGAAAAATCCTATCTTAAAATTGACTTAGTCTGAACTTGAGTTTGACATTATCATTTTTAGTGGCATTTTTTAGATGTTAAAGTTTTTCCCCCCATCCTAGAAATGAAATCACTGGACTTTCTAAGAAAATAAAGGGAAAAGAGAGAGAAATGGGAAAAAACACACCTGTTCAACAATTTCCATATAGAGGGTATTTTCACCTCCAAAAGAAATGAAAACCAGATGATCTATGCTAAGAAATGAAGCATTTTATCACTGTCTTCAAAACTGATCATCAACATGAACATAATCATCATCAAATTTCTTGTGTTCCCAAAAGACACAATTATATCATGGTTTCTAGGAGTATTTTATACTACTTACTATCTTTTGAATAAAGTATTGTGAAATATTTTATCACCTTCATCAACGCCATCACTAAAATATGTAAGTGTCTACATGTAGCTTCCTTGGGCATATTTACATTGAAAATTATAGCTCTTGCTGCCTAACAGCTTGCTTTTACTCCTTCATATGCTTCATGAACAGAGCCTGATGTTGATGTGGTCAAAGGATAAAATTTTTTAATGAACATGGTATACTCACGTAGGATTGTAGGTCTTGTGTTTTGCTTGTTTTTTTTTTTTTTACTTATGATATTCCTGGTTGGTTTTATATGATGAATGAAAGCAACAACTGAGTCATTTATTAGTGTCTTAGAAATGCCAGGGTCAGACAGTTGAGCCGTAGACTATTCATCTGGGGCTGTTGGACTTAATCTCAATGGTAAGGTAATGGGGCTTTTATCAAATCACTTAATTCTCAAACTGGAACATCTAGCAAATATATGGTGAATTCACTACGCAGTGCCAATCTTTCTAACCAATCATTTCCATCCCACACTTCCCTACTTCTCCTAACCAAATGCCGATATCATATTGGCATATCTAAAAAATCAGGAAAATTTCCCAAAATCAGTATGTTTCCTAAGCAGAAACAACCTTGACAATTTATTTTCTGAGACACAACTGGACATACTTTCCTTCGTGCTCTTTTATGTAAAAACTTGGATAGAAAATCTTTATCTTCCTCTTTATCTCTTCCTTTTCAAAAACCACTTCACTCTTTTTACTCTTCTTATCTGAAAGGAAAGATCAAGGTATCGTGTTTTGCTTTACAGTTTGGGGCTTGGCATTTTGCTTTTTTAATACAGAGATTTTCTTTTGGTTTTAAATATAGTTTTCCACCATTCCTCCTAATGGTGTTGTGTTAGTTATTGCATAAAGAAAATTGTACATATATTAATACTTTCCTTGCCCTTTGGAACATGTTTTTATGAGCCAAAACCACAAATATAAACTCTCACCTGAAAAAAAAAAAAAAGAATGGCAAAGGAGACATTTTACATTAATATATTTGGAAGTAAGAGGTTTCCAGACTACTCAAAGAAAATTTGAGGCCTTTTATTTTCTTGTTTGGGCCTTAGGCACATTTGAGGCAAATGTTGCAACATCAAATATAGTAAGGAGGGTCAAGCGTTTTCTGGGACGTTGTGGTCATGTCAGTTAGCCTTCATCGTGGTGCTCTTTCTTGGAGTTGGCCTTTTGTGACAGCAGAGATATTACAGCACTATCTGGCTACTGGTTTCATTAATTTAATGTTGTATAGAAATGGAGTAATTAAAAAAAAAAACTAAAGAATTAAAAATTCAAAAATTCTGAGAGAAACTGAGAGGGAGAGAGGAAGGGAAAGTGAAAAAGCACTCTCGGGCCGGGTGAGGGGGGTGAGGAGGGTATGGCAATACCCCAATCCTTTCTCCTCCATTCTGCTTTTGGGATTTTAGACACACACACATACACACACACACACACACAGAGAGAGCATGCTTTTTAAGCTACCAAGCTGCACACTTGGCCATGTCGGATCCAACTGCCTTGACCACCATACCATTTGACTAGCCCCAAACATCATTTTTAGATGAAGATCTCCATTGCTCTTATCAGAATGCAGAATTCTCAAGCTCTTTTTGGATAAGTAATCTCAATATCTTATCCAATAGTAGGGTTATATGATGTCCTTTCAGTAGTTGCTGGGTATAACAAGCATGCTGTTAAAAATGAGTGACCAGGAGCCAGCAAGTGGCATGGTGGTTAAGGCACTGAACTCCCACATGGCCAACCATCGTTGAGTCCGGTACCCAGTGGCTTAAACAGGCAGGGCATGTGTGCGTGTGTGCCCAAAATTCCAAGAGGAGAATGAAAGAGAAGGAATTGTGGCATGGTCATCCCTCCTAGAGGGATGACTTTACTTCTCTCTGTCTCTCTCTCTGGTGAGCACACCTTTTCTGTGACAGAAGTATAAAAAAAAAATGAGCAGCCTTTTTGTAATTTTATAACCTCAGTAGTTTGTGTCATGAAAGCAAATATCCTGATATTTTTAAATAAAGTGAGCAGGACAGGCAGGAAGCCAATATTTATTACTTTCATGATTAAGCACTCTAGACCAGGTTTGTCAATGTATATGCCAATGATCTGGAGTATTTGACTTAATGTAAAATTAAAACGTCTTTTCTTTTGTGGTCTGATATCTGTTTCTGTAATAAGATCAGTTTGTTGTCCTCTGTGCACCAGTGGTTTTGCCCTTAATTTTTTTGGCTAGCATTTACCGAGATCTGTCATCCAGAGCCGCTGAGAAAAATATGTGTTGCCAAACTTCTTTTCTTAAAATTATGCTGCCAGTGGTGTTTTCCCAGATGTGAAAAATAATTATTTAAGAAAGGATTAATACCTAATAACAATACCATTGTTGAACATGCTTAGGGAATGTTCACTTTCTTCTTTCTAATTCCTTTTTTCGTATTTGAAAACGCAATGGTGTGTTCCAAATTATTGTTGATGTTGTTAATGTCATGACTCTCCTTCAAAGAGAATGAAAGGTCCCCACTTGTCTTGTGTTTTCTACTGAATTAGATTTTCCTCTAGTCCTATGTGAATAAAAGCTATTTGAAATAAAAGTGTTCTTATTTTCCTATGTCCTCAAAGCCTACCAATAGATTCTGCCTATTAGATATTTCACAAATATTTGTTGAATAAATAAAATATTATTAATTATAAACTTCTGTGACATGTACTATTCCACCTTCAAAAAATGAAGTGATTTACTTGCAAGTAAAGATCTCTTATCATGAACTAAGAATTCACAGAAGAATAAAAGGCAAATTAACATAGTTTGAAATGTAGTTTGCTAGTCAGGAAAAGAATAATACTACCTAACACTGAGTAAGTACCTACCATGCCTGTTTACTGAACAGTGTACCAGAATTATATATAGCCATCATAATAACTCTACATTACGTGCATTATTACTCCCATTTATTGACAAGAACACTCAGCACTGAAGAGCTTAGCCCACCCACAATGGCGCAGGTGGTAGGACATGACTGTTGGGCAATGCTGGAGGTATTGTGGAAAGGTTCCAGGTTCACATCCTGTGTCTACCTGAACACACCGGACATACAGGTGCACCCATGCTGGCTGTAGGAATAGGAGGATCACAGTGTGAAGACCTATAGGTCTACCTATCTCTCTCTCTGTCTCTAATCTCTCTCATATATGAAGTAATGGATAAACTTTGAAGAAAAAAAGAAGTGAAAAAGTTAACTCACCTTTGATTATAAATAGTGAGAGACAGGATTAGAATTTTAGCTACATCTATTTGCTTTAAAGTCTATTCTCTTTTCAAATGACAGGTATGATAACTTCAAAGATGACATACTAAAGATACTCTTTAACTAAAAATTGTGTATAACCTCCAGAATAGACTACTCAGTTTCTGCTACTCTTAAGATTTTTATTATCATTGTTGATAGATTTGTAATTGTGGCTAGGTTTGTACAGTAAGTACAAGTTACAAAGCAGTTTTCTCTTTCCTTATTTCAACATCTTTAATTTAGCAAAGAACCCTAAGCTGTCTTTGGAATAGATATGCCAAAAACTCTTGAAATACATTCCAAGACCAATACTTATTTTTGTATTCTATAACCCCCTGCAATGTTTAACATTCTAAAACATAACTGTTTCCAATGGACAATGATTTGGGTTCCTTCTGGGAAAGATAGTAATATTTTGTCTAACGGAAAGTGAACTTGAGATGGAGTGGGCGGGTAGAGTCGGTTTCAATGGTAAACACCTTTGGTTTAATCAGATTTGTCAAATGGCACATGTTACTTCATGGTTCCTTGTTTCTTTTGTTTCCATGGTGAAAAGAGAGCAATTGAAAAAGTGGAATAGACGTTTAAAAATAAGAATGAATATCATGTATTGTTACTTTAAAAGAGCAATTTATCATTGAAAATGGAAATCTAGACTTTTTCTTCACTGCTTCACACATTTGTGGTGCTTTAGTGTTCTTGAACACAAAATCTTCTAAACGTAGTAATTACTCCTCAGCTTTGTACTGTCAATAGGCTACATAATTTGGAAGGGTAAATGCATAGGTAAGACACTTGTGGTTGACCATAAATGGATCATTCTCCATATAGTCTAATAAATACTTAGGAAAAGACTGACGACACTTTCTACTGCCATAAGAATAGGGAAGGAAGATAGGAAAAAACAGTGGATTCCCTTTATTGATCTTTGAAAAGCAAAACAAAAAAAATGATGTTTTTTAAAAAGAAAGAAAGATTGCATTGGCCTTAGAGCAAATTAAATTTAAAATTAGCATATCTAAGAAAGACATTCTTAACTACATATTAATTGTACTTATACAATATATTTTTAAAATTCTACAATTTTACATATACATTTTTCTACCCAAGTAATTTTTCCCAAAACAATAACATTGAAAAGGTTAGATATGATAAAGTGAATCAATATAGTGATAAAATAAAAACTGAGTTTAAAGGGCCAGATAGAGGTACAGCAGTAACACAATACTCCAAGAGGCTGACCACATGGGAAGGTTCCCAGAGTTGTGATTGGAGACCTCACTGAACCTTTTAAGTGCAAGTGTACCCATGACAGGGCTGGCTGGAATGGGTGCATCAATCAGTGGGATCCCTCTGGGTGTTCCTGTCTCTCCGTCTCTGCCTCTCTCTCAGTCATGGAGAAAATAAAAAAATCTTAAAAAAATTTATATGTCTTTGGGCCTCAAAAACTCTGACATATGGATAGCACTACCAGTCTGAAAGCTGGAATCATATGGAAGACCCGGGTTCAGTTTTGAGACCAACTAGAGCATACTAGATATGATAGCAATACCTGTAATCCTAGCTGTGAAACTGGGGCAGAAAGATTGTGACATGATGAGCCCCTGTCAAAGATATCTTCTCTTTCTTGCTCTCTCATAAAAATGAAGTCTTTTAATATTTATGAAGATTTATTAACTTAATGTGAAAAGTATAAATGAGTATGAATGAAGTTATTTATCTTTTAAGAATTTTTTTTGAGTGCATGTTTTTTCCTCCTTTGCTGAACATGTTTTAGTTGTTTATTCTAAAAATATAAATATTAATAGTTATTTAACACTGTCCTTTGGTTTCATTTAACTTTCACAATTCTGTGAAGTGAATAATTTAATCGATTAAAAAAGTGAGACCTAAGTGCCAGAACAAAGTCCATCTTCTCTGCTGCTATCCCAATCAGTATATTCAATACGATCAACATTTACTATATGCCTGTAGCATGTCAAATGTATTCAGTATTTTTTCTCAGAATAGCATGGAAGACAGTAAGAAAATTGGCAACATAACAATAATTTTAAAAACTTAATTAACTCTTCTTATATAGCTGTAAAAAAAAAAATAAAAATACCACAGAATAGATTTGGTTGTGTAAGTATATGCCACTATGGCTTTTCAGTGACCTCACCTCAGGGCCTGCAGGTGGCATAGTGGTTAAGGCGCCAAATTCCCACATGGTCAACCATGATTCTAGTCCTGGACCTGGCAGCTGGAAAAAAAACAGGTATTTGTGTGTGCATGCTCAAAATCCTGGGAGGAGTGTTGGGGGAGAAGGGATTGCGGCATGGTCATCCCCAGAAATGGAGATTAGGGGTGTAAGTGGTTGATTCCTCACTTTCCCTCTCTCCATCTCTCTCTGGCCAACACAGGTACCCTATTGCAAAACAAAACAAAACAAAACAACACTTCTTTCTTCACAGGATTATAACATAGAAGGAGACATAGAATACGTTCAAGAAATATTTATTGTCTAAACTACATATAATTATATTCACAGGAAATTTGGGGCACAGCCCTATCCAGAGAGTAGATATGATTTAGGGTGTTTAGCTTTGACCAGATCAATATTTGGTTAAAAGTATATAATCTTGAGACTTAGAATGATGGAAGGTTCATTTTGTAGAGATCCTAAGACATCTCCTTAGAAATTATTTCCCAAATCTAGTTATTTTCTTTGTCTCTTATTCTTTTTTTTAAAACCAATGAGTGTTTGCCAAAGGTAGAAACGAAGATCCTAAGACATCTCCTTAGAAATTATTTCCCAAATCTAGTTATTTTCTTTGTCTCTTATTCTTTTTTTTAAAAAAAATATCAGTTTATTTTCTAGAGTAAAGTCCCTGGTAATTACAATAGTAACCAGTTTTTCTTTGTTCTATTTGTCCTTTCATGAAACATAATTTTCTATCTCCTTTATATTTGAAAGCACTAATCTTTTTTTAAAAAAACTTTTTTTTTACCGTAAGTAGTAAAGAGATGGCACCCTCCAAAGGCATCTCAATGCTTCCATCTACCCCCAGCCCTCTAGCAATCCCAGACAATGAGCAAGCATGTTCTGGTGTCCTTGAGCTCTTCAGACTCAAACTAGGAACATTCCCATGTGGGATTGCCTCACAGAGTATCGCATTCTATCACTGTGTTACTGTCTGACCCCAGAGCACTGATATTGATAAAAAGTACTTTTAGTTCTTTCATCAGATCCCAAATAGGCTAGCACACTCTCCGCAGATCTGTTATATTTAGAGGTGGTCTTTGTGCATTAAAGCTATGCTATTATTTTGAAGTTTTAACTTCTCCAGTTTAAAATTCAGCCAATATATACCGAATGCAGTCTATCTTTCCTTTTCCTTCCCACTTTGACTTAGTTCAACACAGAAGTCCCACCCAATCAAAGGCACTGCACTGCTTTGTAATTACTGTAAGCTGGCTATGTGAGATATGCACCTTAACCTCCACCCCACCTGCTGGCCCCATTGTATTATTTTATTGTCTCTCTTTTCACTGCCAAGGTGTCTGTAATTGCTTGATTACTTTGTTTTTTAATTAAGTTATGTTTTTCTCTCTAGATTTTTTTTAAGATCAACTTTAAGCAGGTGTGAATTTTTTGTATGTGTTTAGCCTGCAAGAGTCTTTATGTGTTTTCCAAATCTGAACACTCAGTGCTTTCCACCAGTCTGAAAAATTCTGTCACTTACAGTTGATAATAGCTCTCCCAGTCTTGTATTGCCTTCTTTTCTAATGATTATTAGACACATTCTTATTAAGCACTTTTTGTCTGTAATATTTTTGTCTTTTGTATTTTTCATTGTATTGCCTCTTTCTTCTTTTTTAAAACGTTGCCAGAGGGCACCAAACAGAAACAGAAAGACAGGGAAAGCGAGAAATCACCATTCTGCCCATGGCAGATGCATATAACAGAATCTCTTCTCCTCCTTTTCTTTCTCTTGGACACACACATGCATGCAACTGGCATGTTTCTCAAGTTGCCAGGTCTGGGGCTCAGTCTTCACAGTTGGCCACGTAGGATCCAGTCACCTTAACCAGACTGACACAAGCTGGTCTGTATCGTTTCTTTACACTACCCTTTGAGCAGTGTCCTAGGCTTTCAGGTCTACTTTTATGCATTTTATCCTATTCTTTCTAAAGTCCAAAGACTTCATTATTTTTAAAAGAAATACTCACTTTCTAAATATTCTATTATCCTAGTGTCTTCTCCCATTGCTTAGATTTATTTTACATTTTAACAGTTTTCTGAACATTCAGGACATAGTGTCTGTCAACGTACTTTATGATCGCAAGTACTCATTACAATTGTCACCCTCTGAATTTTTTTTAACTCATTTTCAGTAGAGCTTTTACTAGTGGGAATTCCATGTTATCTGCATTGAGGATCTATCCCTCTCAACTTTACATTTCCTTCTGGCAATTTTACCACTTAGTGCCATTCTATTTTTGTTTTTAAGAATTACTTATTTAATCATATTTATCTTTTCTACAGGGCATGTGTACTTGCCAGAGAAAGAGAAAGAGCAAGCCCTTAGATCTAGGACTTGAACTGCAGTCAGCCATGTCCAGCACCTTAGCTACCATGCCACCTGCTAATTCCAGCCCAGTACCATTTTAATGTTTATTTTTCTGCTTACAAATTGCTTATATGACTACTATAAATTCAGGTCCCAGATCTATGTGGGCTTGACAATTTTCAGGAGAACCCCTCTCTTCCTGTCACAGTGTCCACAAAGAAGCACCAATTTCCATCGTCAGTTATGTGTGTGCATGTGTGTGTGTATGTATATAGTCAGTGCGTGTGTGTGTGTGTGTGTTCTACCCACACTTAGGGGCAGCCTTTCTAGTATCCTGACTTAACTGTGACTGTGTGTGATAAAATAGGTTTCTCAGCTCCAATTCTCTACCTCAAGAAGTCCCAAGTGTTTATCTCCTGACTCTACACAGACATTAAAACATAAGCCCTCAAGTTAGTTATATGGATACTCCTCGACCCCATCCCAAGGCAATGGTAGTATTTTCTCTCTCTCACTTTTCACTCTATTTTTCAGCACCTTTTCCCCTGTTGGTATTTGGAGGTTTTCCTAACTTTGGTGAATGTAGCGATACATCTGAAAGAAAATTCCATTCAGCATCTCTTAAAATTATGGCAAGAGTTTTGCAATTTAACTGGTCCTTCACATTAAGAGCACTAAAAATGGTATCAAGCCCCTTATACAAAATTATTTAGATAATTGCCTGATTTCTGTGGTTCCCTTTAGCTCTGATATCTGTAAATTCTTCATATGCACAAAACTGACACTAGCTTCTGAAACTGCTAGTCATTCCATTAAGCTCTTGTAAGGGAATTCCTTCCTTACTCTGAGTAATGAACACTCAGTGCCATAGAAGATTTTCATAAATCTAAGGTGATTAACAAGTTTGGAGGCTGCTTAAGGGAGAAACACAGCCCAGACTGTGGCACAGGTGGTAGGGCACTGCTGTGTGAGGCTGGAGCCACTTGGGAAGCCAAGATTCAAATCCAGGACCAAAATAAATAGACCAGGCATAGTAGCATGTGCCTGTAGGTTTAGCCACCTGGGAGGCAGGGGCAGAGGATCATGATACAAGACCTTGTCAAAAATCTCCCCCTCTCACTCCCTTCCTTCCTGCCTCCTTTCTTCCCACACTCTCTCTCATTATGAGCGAGAAGGAGAAGGAGAGAAATGAGAATTTACCTGTAGGTTTAGCCACCTGGGAGGCAGGGGCAGAGGATCATGACACAAGACCTTGTCAAAAATCTCCCCCTCTCACTCCCTTCCTTCCTGCCTCCTTTCTTCCCACACTCTCTCTCATTATGGAGAGAGAGAATTTAAAATCAAATCGACCCTCTGCAGAGATCTGGCCATTCCTCACTATTCTGCAAAGATCTGACTATTTGATGATTTGATGTTTATTGTACCCTGTGAAAACTACCTCGGACCACAGGATGCTGGTACTCCTTTCCTTGGATGTGTGTGCTTTGTCTTACTGTTGGGCAGCAAATGAAAAGAGGAAGGCATACAAATGAGCACGACTTGTCTGAACCTTAGAAACAAGTATAGTATTACATGGGCATCATTTTCTTCTCTTTCAAAACATGACAGGAAAACAGATATGGGTCTCATGTTGGAGAGTGAAAGATTTGGGCTGATGCTTGGCAGGAACATACATAGCTGAGGTTTCATTTCTTTGCTCTCTAGCACATGCTGTGGCCATGTTAAAGTTCAGGCTTCACATTCCTTTCTGGTGAAAGAGAGATTTAATGAATATGCTACATGCTCTTCTAGCTGCTAAATGACATGCATCTTCCTCTCATTTTGGCCACTCTTTTTCAAACACTTTGGATATATTGCGTAGGGATATATTTTCAACTGAAAAGTATTCATTGAGGTGGAAGGGGAACCATCGCTGTGGGACAAAAACATTTTCCCTCAAAAAAGAATGTACAAGCACACAAAAAAGATGTGGGATTTTTATGAATCATATCCTGTAATTTTTCACTTTTTTTCCAGCTACCTCCTTCTCAGAACAGAATCCAAGAAAACCAAAGAAAACTATTTGTACTGTGTGCAAAATTTTTGCCAAATTGAATTACATAATTCATCTAGCAGATTTGATGAGTTCCTGGATGCAATTTGCAAATTTGCATTTTGGGCACAAGGAAATAATGCATTTGTTATATATGAAAAACACAGTGTTTGTTACAAAATCATATTTTGTAATCGCTCAGGAATGTCTCTGTATATATGTACGGTACTTAGGCATAAAACTTGGCTATTTAGTATGAGCACGTCAGGCTATTTGACAGTGAACACAGTGAACTGTAGAATCAAATTTATGATTTGCTAGAAATTAACCATCTTAATAAAAATCATAATTAGTTAAATACAGTAATTAAATGTTCGTTCTAGGTCAAAGCTCCATATACCCACATTGATGTACCTTACTTGGATTAATTTTACATTCTTTCCTGTTCTCAAAATAAGTATTCTAAATTATGGGAAGAGCAATGTCAGCAAGATGGTGGAATAGTTTGATCTGGGATCTTGTTCTCTGACAAAACTATTAAATAACCGCAGACTGATGAAAAGAACTTTATAGGAATTCTGGCAACCAGTCAAAGATCTACAAAAATAAATTGAATATCCAATAAAGAAAAATAAACACAGTTAAATGGTAAGAAGTTTCTTGGTGTTTTTATTTTTCAATCTTTGCCTCGGTCCTTGTATCAGGGTCAGGAGAAAGTAGTCCATGTTAATCTGCTCATCTGTTAAAACGGAATAGCACAGACTAGTTGGCTTAAACAACAGACATCTATTTATCACAGTACTGGAGGCTGGGAAGTCTGAGATTAGGTTGCCATCATGGTCAGGTTATAGTAAAAACCCTTTTCCAGAATTGCAACAGCTACCTTATTGCTGTATCTTCACAAGATAACACATGATTTAAAAAGTAAGCACTGGTGTTTCTTTTTCTTCTAATAAAAACACTGATGTCATTACTGGGGCTTTACGCTAATGACCACATTTTAATTATCTCCCAAAGGTCCCACTTCCTAATACCATCAGATTGGAAATTAAGGCTTTAGCATATAAATTGATTGGTAGGGGTATGGAGGGGACATAACATTCGGTTCATTGCATGACCCTATTTCTAGTTCCTTCTTTGGACCAGAAAGAGCAGAGAATAAATTGTTTGCAAAGTCCTGGGCTATATATGGGTTGCCTAAGGGGCTGGTATCTGTCTCACTTGGCTCAGAGCTCAGATAGAAAGTGATAGCGTAATTCAGATCTCAGACTGGAAGCTATGGACAATAGTGGTAAGCACCATGGAATGCAAAAATTGCAGCAAGAGTGTATACACCTCAGGGCAAGAGATTAATTATGGGCAGAGGAATATAAAAGAATATCTAGAAAGAAAATAAATCTCTAGAAATAGTTGCCAAAGTCAAATGCATCAGGATTCCTATACAAAGATTGAAAAGACCGTCTTAGAGGTCAGCAGGTTGCTTTGAGTTTGAGCGTTAGATCCCACATGGCCAGCTTTATGGTCTGGGTCCTGGACCTAGCAGCTTAAGAATGACACTGGCCAGAAGCCAGTGGCACTGAAAGGAAATAAATAAATAAATAAATGTAACACTGAAACACTTTAAAAAGAGAATTCTATATCTAGCAAAATCATTCTCCAAACATGATATAAAATATTAAGACATTCACAGATAAACAAAAGCTGGGGGATTTTATTATCACCAAGCTTTTCCTATAAAGAATGCTGAAAGAAGTTGTTCAAGTTCAAATGAAATGAAACTAGGGACCAGCAGATGGCATAATGGTTACATTGCTGTACTCCCACACAGTCTACCACAGATCAAGTCTCACACCCAGCAGCTTGAAATTCATGCTGCATACCCAAAATCCCAAGAGGAGAGTAGAGGAGAAGGGATGATGGATGGGGGGATGATTTCTCACTTTCAGTTTCTCTGTCTCTGTCTCTCTGGTGAGTGCACACTGTATGGTAAAAATCTCTCTCACTAAAAAAGAAAAAAGGAAAAAAGAAAAGAAAATTAAGCTAGACAATAAAATCCACATGAAAACATAAAGTTCTCCATAAAGGTAAATATAAGGACAAATATACAAAATAATACTGTAATATTTTTGTAACTACTTTTAATTTTCTATAGGCTTCAAAGACAAAATAAAAAACACAAATCTATGACAATAGGTACAAAAATACAAAAATGTAATTTATGACATTAATAAAGGTGAGATATAAAGCAGTAAAGTTTTATATGAACTTCAAGTTAATTTGGCATCAGGATAAATTGTCATAACTTGGCCAGTTACAGTTGTGCAGTGGTAGCACAATGCTCTGCCACCTTGGAGACCATATGGAAAATCAGGGTTTAGTTCCTAGGTCAACCTATGCACAGCAGGCATGTGCAAGCATGCTCATAATCCAGGCTAGTTGGGAAGGCTGTGGGAGCATGATGGCATGACATCCTGTTGATGGTGCTTGTCTCTCTCCCTTTTTGTCCAAAAAGAAAAGAAAAGAAAATTAACATAAAAAATTATCACGAGACCAGCCGTTGGCGTAATGGCTATGTCACTGGACTCACATGTAGTTGACCGCAGTTCACGTCCCGGACCCAGTGGCTTAAAACTCACGCTGGGCACATGTGCGTATGTGCCCAAGATCCCGAGAGGAGAATGGAGGAGAAGGGATTGCGGCATGGCCATCCCCTCTGGGGGGGGGGGGGTGATTTCTCACTTTCTGTCTCTCTGTCTCTGTCTGTCTGGCGAGTGCACGCACCCTATAGCAAAAACCTCTCCAAGAAAAAAAAATTATAAAAAAAAAATTACCATGAACAGGATATTATATCTAGTTCCCATGGAAATTATGAGAAAAATATCTATAGTATATACTTAAAATGAGATGAGAAAGGAACAAAATGTGTCATTGCAACTGAGAAATCATCTAAAGACAAAGAAAGGCAGGATTGGAGGAATAAAATAACAAAAAAGCTAAAAAGTGTAGAGAAAAGAAATGACAAAAGTAAATGTTTTGCTATCAATAATCATTTCAAATGTAAGTGAATCAAACTCTCTAATCCAAAGATAGATTGTCAGAATGGATTAAAAAACAGAGGATCTAACTAGGGGATGTCAATAAGAGACATTCTTTAGAGTTAAGAGCACACATTGGCTGAAAGTGAAAGGGTAGGAAAAGATACTTTATGCAAACAATAATGGAAAGAGAAGAGGGATGCTACACTTATGACAGAAAAACAAAACAAAACAAAAAAACAAAAAACAGACTTTAAACCAAAACCATCACAGGAAACAAACACATTATGTACTGTTAAAATGGTCAAGTCAGGGGCCAGTACGTGGTATAGTGGTTGGGCACTAGACTCCCACACACTGGACTCCCACATGGCCAATCGTGATTTGAATCCCAAACCTGGTGGCTTGAAAATCATGCTGGATGCATATCTGTGTGTGCACAAAATTCCAGGAGGAGAATGGAGGAGAAGGAATTGCGGTGTTTCCACCCTCCCTCGGGGGTGTTTTCTCCTTTCCCTCTATCTCTGTTTCTCTGGCAAGCATCATGCACTGTGGCAAAAACCTGGAAAAAGAAAAAAAAGGTCAATTCCACAGGAATATAAAACAATCATAAATATACAAGACCCAACACCAGAGACCCTAAATATGTAAAGAAAACATTGACAGAATTAAACAGAGAAGTAAACAGCAATACAATAATAGTAGGAGACTTCAATATCCCATTATCAATAATAGGTAGATTAGATAGAAAATCAATAGAGAAACTGAGGAATTTAGTATAAAAGTGATTTGCCACATCAATAGCTGCATAACAGATACCAGAGGATGTTTCATTGACTCAAGCAATATAACCAGGTTTGTTCCAGCAGCTGCAATTTGTGTCATCAACTCGTTAAACAAAATAATGCACTTTGGGTTTCCAAAACCTCTTTGTGCTTTGCCCAAGCAAAGTTAGGTGAGCTGAATGAGGATGTGGTGAGAATCACCACCTCTGCATTTTTTTTTATTAATTTTTTTTTGGGGGGAGAGGTTTTCTTTTTCGCTATAGGGCGCATGCACTCGCCAGAAAGACAGAGAGAGACATAGAGACAGAAAGCGAGAAATCACCCCCCAGGGGGGATGGTCACGCCACAATCCCTTCTCCTCCATTCTCCTCTCGGGATCTTGGGCATGCACGCACATGTGCCCAGCGTGTTTTAAGCCACTGGGTCCGGGACCCGAACTGTGGTCGACCACATGGGAGTCCAGCGACATAGCCATTACGCTAACTGCGGGTTCCCACTACCTCTACATTTTTCAAGTCTTGATGGTGGCACCAAACTCTGTAATCCCACCAGCAATCTGGCATTACTCTTGGTTTACTATTTTCCTAGGTCAAGGCAGTTCCAGTGGCTCCATTTGCCATTGCCCTCATCCCACAGGCCATAGAACAAAATGGGGATTTGGCCAGCAGTTGAATATACTTATTCCATTCATGGATTCTGTAGTTAAGGAAGTAACCACAGGATGGGTTTGGGGGCCTAAGAGGCCTCTGTGAAAGGGACTTAAGCTAAATCTATGGCTCTCCTGACCCATGTAGTTCTCTCCTTCAGCTGGTGGACCACAGGGATGTTCTGAGTCTCCTGAAATTAGTGTCAGTTCACAGCCATTACTCAGCAAATCAAAATCTGACAAGGTATTAATAGCCACAAAAATACAAAGAATTCCTACAACACAACAACACAAAAACAAAGAGATGACTTAAAAATCAGCTAAGGACTTGAATAGAATATCTCAAAAGAAGATATATAGGGGCCAACAGATGGTATACGTTTCTGGACTCCCACATGGCCGATTATGGTTTAATTTCCCTACCTGTTGGTTTAAAATTCATGCCAGGTGCATGTGTGTGCATACCCAAAATTCCTAAAGGAAAATAGAGAAGGGACTATGGCATGGCTGTTCCCCTGGGGGGGTGATTTCTTACTTTCCCTCTCTCTGTGTCTGTCTCTCTCTCTCTGGTGAGTACATGCACCCTAAAGCAAAAATCTCTTAATAGAAGAAAATATATAAATGGTAATATACACGTGAAGAGATATTCAACATCACAAGTCATTAGAGCATACAAATCAAAACCACAATGAAATAGCACTTCATCCACTAAAATTACTGTTAAAAATATATCCCAAATTCCAAAACAGAATATAACTCTTAGCAACCATATGAAGGAAATGGAACCTTTGTGTATTGATAGTGAGAATGAAAACTGTGCAGCTACTATGGAAAACAGTATGGTGATTCCTCAAAAAAAAAAATAAACATTGAATTGTTATGTATCAGGCCAGTAGGTGATGTGATGGAAAGTGCATTGGATTCCCCCATGGCTGACCACAGTTTGAGTGCCAGACCTGATATCTTGAATATCACACCAGGCGTATGTTCATGAGTGCTCAAAATGTCAAGAGGAGAATGGATAAGAAGGGATTGTGGCATAGTCATCCCTCATGGGAGTGATTTCTCTCCAGATCCTGAACATAAGTGCATGCCTGGCATGGTTTTTTGTTTGTTTGTTTGTTTGTTTGTTTTTTGAGAAGTTTTTCGCTACAGGGCACGTGCGCCCGCCAGCAGGACAGAAAGAGACATAGAGACAGAAAGCAAGAAATCACTCCCCATGGGGGATGGTCACGCCACAATCCCTTCTCCTCCATTCTCCTCTTAGGATCCTGGGCATGCATGCACATGCGCCCGGCATGAGTTTTAAGCCACCGAGTCCGGGATACAAACTGTGGTCGACTACATGAGAGTCCAGCGACATAGCCATTATGCTAACTGCTGGTCCCCCTGGCATGTTTTTCAAGCCACTGGGGACAGGACTTAAACCCTGGTCAACTATGTGTGATCTGACTTCCTCTGTTCATCCCTGAATCAGTGACTACAGGGCTAGTCCTCTGTTTAACTTTTAAAATATATATATAGTTAATTTTATTAATTTTTTTTTTCTTTTTTATGGGACCAGAGAAAGAGATGAAAAGTGAGAAAGGAAGCCACCAGGTCTAGGACTCAAACCATGGTCAGCCATGTGGGAGTCCAGTGCCTTAACCACCATGCAACCCACAAGCCCTGACTTCCGTTTAACTTTTGAATTCACTCTTGCACATGAATTTAAAGTCCTAATGTAACACACTAGCTCAGTTCTGATGGTGAGAGAGCAAATATTTTATTTCCAATATTCATGAGACACTTTTTAAAAATTGTTTATTTTTATTTATTATTTTTTAAAATTCACCAGAAAGAGAGAATGAAAGTGAGAAAGTAAAATGTCAGGTCTGGGACTTGAACTGCAGTCGGCCATGTGGAAGTCCAGTGTCTCAACAACCATGCTACCTGCCGTCTTTCATGAGATACTTTTAATACAATTGTTCATCATACCATTATTTTACATGGACGGTATACAAACATTACAATGACTTTTATAAATAAAGCTGCAATAAAATAAAAAATCTTTAGCAAAGTGTTTGACACGTCTAGTAGGAAGAGAGTAGGACTAAAAATATACCTTCTATTTTCAATATATCCCCATACTTCAAACTATTTTGCTTTGCTCCAAATTTCTCTGGGCGTAATTTCCTCATTGAAGGTTATCGCATGAAAGTGCTGTGGGCAAGTCTCGTAAACTCTTACCTAGGATTCTGTGCCAGAGCAATCCCTAAAGTAGATCATTAGAGCCATCTGCCCTTTGACCCCACTTATCCCCTCCCAATCATAGAGCAAGCATGTATATAACATGAGAGTCACTATCTTCATAAGGAACGACACAAATAACCTTAGCGAGGGCTTATGCATTGAGTTAAAACTTCTCAGGGTATTATGTACAAGCAGAACTTACAAGGAAGAAATACCTACTAGCACTTGAAGGAAAAGTACCAGGAAGGCAGAAAGTGCTTCAGAAAAGAAAGCGAAAAGCACTAAGAACAAACATGTACTTAATGCAAACACCATAGGAAAATACTCAAAAGGAGGTGCTATCGGGCCAGTTGGTATCACAGCAGTTAAGTCCTGTGCAGAGAGAGCTGGAACCAATAGGCTGAACATGGATGGAATTCCAACCCCAATATGTTTTGTGTAAGTGCCCAGGATCCTGATGGTTGAACACAGGGAAGAAAACAGGATTGCAATGTGACCGCACTCTGTTGTGAGGGTGGGAGGCTTTCTCTCTCCCATCCTCTCTTCTCACAAACACGCACATGCTCTCTGGCATAAAAAAGAGGATATATATTTTTTTTTCTGTAAGGAATAAATTTTCTTCTAGTAGAAACTACCGTCTCTGTTTTCCTTGTTTATCTTCATCAACTCAAAGATTTTTCTTAGAAAACAAAATCTATTATAACCATCTATTCACAGAGGAAAGAAAGTCTACAGATTATTAAATAATTTTTTTCAAAGTTGGACACACTGAAAAGAATCAGTCTTGTTTTCCAAGTGTCTAAGAGGTTGTGAAGCCTGTGCCGATTAGTATATAAGAGGTGTAGCACCACTGCCAATTAGTGTGGGTTTTGTCTACAAGGAACTTCTGTCCTTGGCAGTTGCCACAGTGGGCTTTTCCTGCAGTTAAAGAAGTACTGCTGAAATGTCACCTTGATCGTTGTAATTGTTGTGGTTTAAATCATACTAGCAGGTTGTCTAACCAGGGTGCTGCCTTGGAAGCCAAGTGTAAAAGGTACTAAAGTATCTCTGGAAAAATGAGGTACTTTAAAAACTCAGGTTTCCACATGGGACTTCTTAGATAACTGGTAAAAGGTCAACTGGCCCTGATTTCCCTGGAACAGACAGGACCCCAGAGTGGAAATCAAACACACTCATCATCTGCCTTAGTCTATCTTTACTGAAAATTTCCCTCATAGACATGTGTAGTTATGTGGTGCAAATACAGGTCTCAATCCTTGGGACCAACCAGCTGTACTTATCTACAAACAGATTACCAGAATAGGTGATTTGAAAATGGAAACCATGTATTTGGTCTCTCTCGTTATTTAGTTCAGGAAATCACAAGAGAAAACCGAAGAGGAAAATAGGGAGTGGGGAGGAGCCAGATGGTGGGAAAGGAAACCTAAACAATATTTCTATCTCTAGTAAGTCTGAGCGACTGATAGTATATGCTAGTGAGTAATGGAAAATTTACAAAATAAAAACAATCCCAAATAATTTGAAACATTATATTGTGTCCTATTAAAGCAGTGTATTCCTAATGTGAAGATAAAACCAATTAATAGGAAACTATATTACCTTACACTCTCTTAAAGAAATGTTACAAAGTTTGGGGACCAGCAGTTAGTATAATGACTATGTCGCTGAACTCCATAGTTGACCGCGGTTTGAGTCTTGGACTGGGTGGCTTAAACTCACACAGGGCACATGTGCGTGCGTGTCCAAGATCCCGAGAGGAAAATGAAAGAGAAGGGACTGCTGCGTGGCCATCCCCCCTGGGGGGTGATTTCTTGCTTTCTGTCTGTCTGTCTGTCTCTCTCTGACTCTCTGGCAAGTGCAGACACCCTATAGCAAAAACCTCTCTAAAGAGAGAAATGTTATAAAGTTTCAAATTGGGCCTTGCCACAAAGACACCATGGCAACACAAGGCTTTGCAATGGTGGAGGCCATGTGGAAGATCTGAGCTTGGTTCCCAGCTTTACCCATACACACTGGGCACACGACATGTGCATGAGCCTGGCTGCCAGAAGGACTGGGGGGTGGGGGGCGGTGGGGGGGGAGGGAGGATCACCGTGTGAGACTCTGTTGAGGGTGCTAGTTCTTATCTCTGTCTCTGTCTCGCTTTCATGGGAGAAATAAAGTTTAAAGAGTATATATAAATTACATATATGTATTTTAAATCATATCAAATTAAACCAAAAATTCTATGCTAAATAAACCCAAAATAAAATCAGAAAAAATATTTAATATTTTATTTTATTTTTTTAATTTGCCAGAGGGTGTGTGTACTTGCCAGAGACAGAGACTGATGAGGAGGGAGAAAGCACCCCCAATGGGGTGAGGTCATACTGCAATTCCTTCTCCTTCATCTCTTCATCCTGTCAGGATTTCAGGCATACCAGCACCCACATGCCTGGCATGTTCTCCAAGCCACAGGAGGAGGATTCAAACTGTGGTGTCAGCTATGTGGGATGCAGCTCCCTTAACCTCTAGAGCATGGAGCCAGCTTAATATTTAATATTTTAAATCAGTTTATTAGTTTAGGACAATGTCAATCCAGCCCTAGTTGTGAAAAATAATGTTTCAAAACACCTTTATTGGGAACCAGCAGTTAGGGTAATGGCTATTGTTGCTGGACTCCCACGTAGTCGACCACGGTTCGCGTTCCAGACGCGGTGGCTTAAAACTCACGCACGGGAC
>NW_006159915.1:1024764-1028794 GCF_000334495.1 Tupaia belangeri chinensis
CGTGCGTGCCCAAGATCCCGAGAGGAGAATGGAGGAGAAGGGATTGTGGCGTGACCATTCCCCCGGGGGGTGATTTCTCGCTTTCTGTCTCTATGTCTCTCTCTGTCTGTCTGGCGAGCGCAAGCGTCCTATAGCAAAAAAAAATCTCAAAAAACAAACAAAAAAACACCTTTATTGAATGTACATTAACGTAATAACAGAATCTGAGAATAATTAGAATATGACTAGCAAACAAATGAATAATTAATATCCTTCTTGAGTAACTTTCCTGTTTGTCAGAGATTTTGGAGATCACTTATCCTACTGCCGTTTCAAATCTGAATGCTGTCCTAAATATTTAGTACATGGTAACTCAAGCCTAAGCTATGACAAATCAATAAAAATGGAAAAGAAAATAATTATAAAACTTTACGTATAGAATATACGAACAAACGAGTTCAAGCGTATGAATAGATTAAAATGAATTTAACAAACTATGTACTACTACTCACTGGGTATTGCTCATTCTTCATGTTGGTTAACAAGGGTGGAGACAGATGGTCTCTGTAGGATCATAGAATCACTATAACTGTTCAGTGTTACCTAAAGAGAAAAGAACTGCCGTCCCGAGCAGCCATCCCAATCTGTTCTCATTAGAGCTTCAGATTCTCAAAGCTACTAGGTATTAGCAGAAAAGATAGGTATTGGAGGGACCAACAGGTGGCATGGTGGTTAAGGTTAAGGTATGGGCCTCTTTTTCCAGACCGGGCAAAAACCTTAAAAAAAAAAAAAAAGGAAAGAAAAAGAAAAAAAAAGGTATTAACACTGATTAGAAAAGATTCATTGTTGCAAAACAATGCTGTGGAAGCTTGCTGGCAGACAAGCATAAGAGATCCGAATTGGTTACTCAGGGTTCGGTGGGGGGAAGGCAGTAAGGGTGGATATGGAAGGGATTAGAAGACCAACTTTGAACTACAGTTAACCCAGTTTCGGCACTCTTTACCTCAAAAAGATTTGCAAACTGAGTTTATAGAGGCCAGCTTTAAAGAAGTATGATGCCATGGAAAGTAAAGTGGTAATAACTTCTCTTGCCATAATGGACACTAGTAAAACTAAACCAAAAAACTGGATTCTGAACTGGGAACTGTCATTCAGAACGGTGGAAACAAATTGTGAGATTTTAACATTAGAACATATAATACGAATGTTGTAGAGAACAAAAAAAAGAAATATATGTTATGTGAAAGTGGGTTTATTTTTGCTAAATAATGAGCATAGTAAAGCCCTATCATACCATTCCATGTTTAATTAGTATTTTCAAGTCTTAGAGAAAATTCCAGAAAGTTGTCTTCCACCCTTCAAAAGTTTTTCTTTTATAATTCCTTAGAAAATCTGTACGAAAACTTCAACAGATTTTACATTTGACCATCAAAGAGAGAAGGCAATTACTTAAAAGTTTCCAGTACTAGATATTAAAAAATAAATGACTAAAAGTAAAATTTACACTGTACAAGTTAAGATAATGGGTGAGTTGTTTTAACGTGCTAAGGTTGAGTCTGCTCTATGCTTAATATGGTCACCTTCAAAATATGATTTAAAGTGGATTCTGTCTTTATAGACAATAACGTAGAAATTGGTTGATATAAATCCATTAATGTATTGACTTGTCGGAGTTGGTTTCACATTAGATTTTTTCTTTTTTTTAATTTATATTTTTACATTAAATCACTGTGTATCATTACAATATACAAAATGAATTTTCCCACTCTGAATACACTGCATATTGGTTTTTGTCAAAGATATTACCATATATATTATTATCAACAGCTAATTTTCAATTTTTGTATTCCTTAAATGTTTTGCTTCTTTTTTTCCCCTTGATTCTCACTCTCTTATCCTGCCCCATTAAATTTTAAAATGTAATTTGCTAGGCAGATGTATTCTTTTAATGTTGAGATTTATAATTACATGATAAAAGAGCAATAGGTTAATAACTTTTTTTTATTTATTTAAGCTGCTATCTTAAATGAGGCCAGAATTTCTGAACTGGGTACAATATGGTTTCTCTCCCCATTCCCATTTTACACAGTACCCAGTGAACAGAGAGTTGAGGTTATTTTACTTATTCAATAAACCTTGGACATGGGGTAGTAATAACAATGAATAATCTTGGACCAGTAGGTGGCATAGTGGTTAAGGTGCTGGAATCCCATATGGACAACTACAGTTCCAGTCCCAGACCCTGCAACTTAAAAATCACACCTGGTATGTGTGCATGTGTGCCCAAAGTCCTGGGAAGAAAATGGAGAAGGGATTCCAGTGTGGCCATCCCCTCAGGGAAGGATTTCTCACTTTCCCTCTCACTGTCTCTGCCTTACGCTAGCAAGCACATGTACCATATGGCAAAAACTTAAAAAAAAAAAAAAAAAAAAAAGAGCAATTTTAATTGCAAACATTTATTGGGTACATAGGAAATACCAGCCTTTGTCTTAAACTCTTACAGCTTTTCATCTTTAAAATCAGCAATGGCATATATCCCCACAATAAATGATATTCTTTTTTTTTACAGATAATAACACTGAGCTTTAGTTAACATGCCACAGGCTTCCATAGTTAGTAAACGCCAGATCTAAGAATCAAAACCAAGGTCCTGAATATTATACCCACTTTTGTCATGGGCTAGGTTTACTTACAAATCATTGTTATTAATAAGTCTTGATGTCATTTATAATCCATTATATCTAAAACTAGGTAGCAAATGAAGGTAGAGGCCAAAGTATGTTCTCAGTCAACCTGTACTGTACCTTATACTTTGGCTTTCTGTGCTATTTGCTAATGCTAACGGTTGCATTTGAAGAGGAGTGAGGCAGAATCGTGGATGTGACAGGATCTGCTCCATTACCTACACAACATCCAGTAAACTTTTTATGTTGATGATCCCTAGATTATTCAGACAGTTCCTACAATAACACCTTAATCCCAGACTTTTGGTTCTTTCTCTAGGCCAGGGGATAAATTTCCATTGTCTAACTCATTGTATTTTTCTGGTTCTCTTTGGTCATTTATTAGTCTGGAAGCAGTTATGTGACTTACTTCCAGCCAATAAGCTATAGTAGGAGGTTTGCTAGACTAGATTTCTATAAAGGCTTTTCTTTTCTGAATAAAATGGAACAGATATGACTGGCATGGATCTTTGCCAATTTCTCTTTCTTCTTGCCTGAAATGTGAACATAATGTCTGGTGAGACATTAGCCATTTTGTGACCAAGACATGACAAGCATGAAAACAAAGGAGAACATGCTAAGCATGGCAGCGCACACATGATCAGAAAGAGCCTGGATTTCTGACACTGTTCTTGCATGTCTGCATTAGCCCTAGACAAGAATCCATTGAAGTCCATGTTATGAGTGGAGGAAAAAAAATTGTTTAAGCTATAAAAAGATACGCTTTCACTTATTCAGAGTAGACTATATTAACTGACAATAGTCTCAAAATGCAATATGAATTTCCCTGGATAATTTTTGCTGATATATTTATCACACTGAAAAAAAACAAAACAAACAAAAAAAAAAACTCCCAAATCAATTTTGTTGACCTCACCACAAGATACCAGCAAGTTCTTTGTCATCTAGCCTGAATCTTAAATTAGACTCAATGTCTGCAGATTCAGAGGAGAAAAGACCACAGCAATGACTTCTAGCAACCCTGGGGTGTCTGTTTCAGTCATGAAATATCTTGTGGACTTCAGGATAGCAGGTTGATTTAAGATTTTATGATACACTTTAGAGCAATAAATACCTAGAATGTTGAAATAAGTCCATGGTAACATTGGCAGGAATGACTGTGAGTAATTTGCAAAAGAACTTGGAGTGGTAGAATTCTGTAAGCATGAGCTCCCATACTGATTATAAATTGTTAATGTTAGATTTATGGGAGAGTTCATAGTTTTAGTATCTTCATTACAAAACATTTCCAAGTTTATTTCTGATATGCAACCTGATTTGAATAAACCCCTTACACTGCATGATTTACTTTATTAATCTGTCCTTTA
>NW_006159915.1:1028825-1029703 GCF_000334495.1 Tupaia belangeri chinensis
CCTACAGTTTATTATAAGCCAAAGAATTAAAATCTGGAGGACTTATCTATTTTCAGAAAAGTTAAGGAAGTAAAACAATTCTGAGAAATATATTTAAGATTCCTAAAAGGTCTGATGTTTCACTGAATTTCTAAGTTCCTGGAAATAAAAATAGGTACATTCATAGAATTTTTCTAAAACTTTCTACCATTTGATTGGATATATTTGGTATAGAATTTTTGGGTTATATCAACTGTTATGTTCCACAATAAAATTTTAATATAATCATTCAATGTCCAAATTTTTTTTTTTTTGGACCTCCGAGAGGACATTAGGTGTCAACACAAGCAAAGTGCATGCACTGAACTTGATAGGTATATTTTATAATTTGCAGGTAGAAAAATGTAATTGTTTCAGAGGGTATGAGTCAATGTCTTAGCATCACTCAAATTTCAGCATGAAAGTAACTTTATTTTATATTTTTCCAAGGAATATGTAAGAGACCAATTAGGAAATACTTAAAGCACATGCAGGGACCTGCAGTTGACATAATGGCTATGTCGCTGAACTCCCATGGAGTTGACCATTCCAGTCCGGACCTGGTGGCTTAAACTCACGGCAGGCACGTGTGTGTGCGTGTCCAAGATCCCAAAAGGAGAATGGAGGAGAAGGGATTGCGGCGTGGCCATCCCCCATGAGGGGGTGGGGTAGGGTGATTTCTCGCTTTCTGTCACTCCGTCTCTCTCTGTCTGTCTGGCGAGCGCACACACCCTATAGCAAAAACCTCTCAAAAAAAAAAAAGAAATGGCCAATTAAAAGCAATGTTATGCTGGGTTAATGAGAAGAAATGGAGAAAAGTTACCTGCCATGTATGCTTTCAGGGAAAGCGCCTGGGGAAA
>NW_006159915.1:1029764-1036561 GCF_000334495.1 Tupaia belangeri chinensis
CCCCTGGGGGGTGATTTCTCGCTTTCTGTCTCTATGTCTCTCTCTGTCTGTCTGGCGAGCGCACACGCCCTACAGTGAAAATCTCTCCAAAAAAAAAAAAGGAAAAGAAAAGAAAAAAACACATGCAAAGAGAAGTCATTTCTGCAAGCATATGAGATCTCAATGAGGGACTAGTAGCTGGTGCCATGGTTCCATCACTGGACTCCCATGTAGCCCACTGCAGTTTGAGTCTCAGACCGGCAGTTTAAAACTCATTGTGGGCACGTGAACATGTGTGCCCAAGATCCCGAAAGAATGGAGAAGAGGTTGTGGCGTGGCCTTCCCGTCTTGGAAGCGATTTTGCTCTTTCGCTCTCTGTCTCTCTCTGTCTCTCCACCAAGCACATGCGCCCTATAGCAAAAACATCTCTTAAAAAAAAAAAAAAAAAGATATTCCGGCCCCGCCCGCCTGCCCGCTCGGGCCCTCCGCAGGGCAGACTGCTCTCCTCCGGGTTATTTCAGGGGTGGCGGCGTGGAGGTGGCGGCGAGGAGGGAGTTTCCTCGAGCTTGTTCCCAGGAGGGAGCCGGCGTCCCCCGCAGCGACAGCAGTTTTGCGGGCGTAAGTTGAGGCCACCCCATGAATGCGCTGCCAGTGGGTCATCTCCTGTGTTGTGACCTGATGGTTTAAGTGGGAATAAAGATGGGTATAAGCAGGGATGAGGTCAACTCCTTGGTATGTAGATACCACTCCGCCTTCACCTCTGGCACAGAGAGCCACATCAGCCGGTCCAACACCCACGGTGCCCTTGTCCCGCCCGCTGCATTGATCTCCGTCATCCAGAACCCTCTACGGTACGTAGAGGCAGAAGTCAGCATGAACGAGGATGGCACCTTGATGGACGGTCGGCCGGTAGAGTCTCTGTCCCTGATCCATGCCTGACGTCGTGCAGACCCGACAGCAAGCTTACCGGGACAAGCTGGCACAGCAGGCCACTGCGCCACCCAGCAAGGGTCTGCGAAGAATGGAGAAAACACAGCCAATGGGGAGGAGAAAGGCGCACAGCAGAGCAAATAATCATTCTGATATGATGGAGGTGGGCGGGGATGTTGAAATCCCTCCCAGTAAGGCAGTGGTGTTACGGCCGTGAATCTGCAGTTTTTATCTGTGCCTGGAACCCCGTTAGTGATCTCCTGGCTTCGGGGTCTGGCAACTCAACAGCAAGAATATGGAACCTCAGTGAGAACAGCACTTGCAGCTCTACACAGTGCTCAGACACTGACCGAGGAGGGGGGCAGGATGTTCCCAGCAGCAAGGACGTCACCACTCTAGACAGGAACAGAAAAGATACGCTTCTAGCAACGGTTCGTATGATGGATTTGCCAGAATATGGACCAAAAACAGTAACCTTGCTAGCACCTTAGGGCAACGCAAAGGCCCTATATTTGCATTAAAGTGGAATAAGAAAGGAAATGTCATCCTCAGTGCTGGAGTAGATAAGACCACAATTATTTGGGACGCACACACTGGTGAAGCCAAGCAGTCGTTCCCTTTTCATTCAGCGCCAGCACTAGACGTCGCCTGGCAGAGCAACACCGCCTTCGTCTCTTGCAGCACGGACATGTGCATCCATGCCTGCAAGCCGGACAGGACAGGCCCGTGGAAACATTCCAAGGACGCACGAATGAAGTAAACGCCATCAAGTGGGACCCCACTGGCAACCTCCTGGCTTCCTGTTCTGACGATATGACTTTGAAGATATGGAGTATGAAGCAAGATACTTGTGTCCATGATTTGCAAGCACATAACAGAGAAATCTACACGATCAAATGGAGCCCAACAGGGCCGGGGACAAGTAACCCCAATGCCAACCTTATGCTAGCAAGTGCATCCTTGGATTCTACCATTAGGCTATTATGGGACGTAGACCGAGGGATTTGTATTCACACTTTGACGAAACACCAAGAGCCTGTGTACAGTGTAGCTTTCAGTCCTGACGGCAGGTACCTGGCAAGTGGCTCTTTTGACAAATGTGTGCACACCTGGAACACACAGGTGCTCTAGTTTGCAGCTATAGGGGAACAGGTGGAATCTTTGAGGTTTGCTGGAATGCAGCAGGAGACAAAGTTGGAACCAGGGCATCCGATGGTTCAGTTTGTGTATTAGACCTTCAAAAATAGCACTACTGGGGACCAGCAGTTGGCGTAATGGCTATGTCGCTGGACTCCCGTGTAGTCGACCGTGGTTCGCATCTCAGACCTGGTGGCTTAAAACACACCAGGCGTGTGTTCGTGCGTGCCCAAGATCCTGAGAGGAGAATGGAGAAGGGATTGCGGCATGGCCATCCCCCCTGGGGGGTGATTTCTCGTTTTCTGTCTCTCTGTATTTCTCATTTTCTGTCTCTCTGTCTCTCTCCGTCTTTCTGGCGAGCACACATGCCCTGTAGCAAAAACCTCTCAAAAAAATAAATAAAAATTAAAAAATAAAAAATGAAAAAAAAAAGCTCTGCTAGTTGGAAGCCATGGACCCACGATGAATGTGTACATAGCCAAGTGACTGTCCCGACCATGTGTTGCTGCAGTCCCACTTGAACCATGGCCAGTCCACTACAGCCAATCTAAGAGGTGTATACATACAGCATATATAAACAAAGCCGCACCCTGGAGATGACAGAGTTTTGTCACAGCTTGTGAATTCTGTTCACCAAGTGCTGGAATCTAATCTGTTGTGCCCCTAAAATAGCATTTAGAAGTTTTGCATATAAAAGCGGAAGAGAGAGAGGAGTACACATTACAAAAGCAGACCATTCATGTACCAGTTTTCGGATACTAATGACAGCCTTGTCCTTCCCCTCAATCAGCAGACACCACGAATTATGTTCCTTTTCCCTTCGGCAGTGAGCAGCTTGGATGTACAGAGAAAATGGACTCACGAAGCTCGCAGCAGCAATATGTTCTTGCTTTTACATTTTGTTTTTGGTTTAGTTATGGGTGCATGAAGTAAGGGAGTGAATCAGTTTCTTGTTTATGTTTTTTTTCACCTTTTAAACAACAAAAAATATTCTTAAAATGTTTTAAATGCATTCTTTTGAAGAGATAGACGTTTGGTACATTTTATGGCTCCCAGAGCATATATTCACCTGGTACATGTTCTGGAAGGGGGAGCTGGAAATTAAATGAAAACATATGGCTTTGGTCATGTCAATCTGTAAGACACATCAATAAAAGGGTATTATGTTCTGGGGAACCAGCAGTTATAATGGCTATGTTGCTGGACTCCCACGTAGTCGACCGCGATTCACATCCCGGACCCGGTGGCTTAAAATTCACGCCGAGTGCGTGTGAGTGCGTGCCCAAGATCCCGAGAGGAGAATGGAGGAGAAGGGATTGCGGTGTGTCTCTCTCTGTCTGTCTGGCGAGTGCATGCACCCTATAGCAAAAACCTCTCAAAAAAAAAAAAATACAATCTTGGTTATGAAAATCCCATCAATAAAGAAATGAAAATACATGTAAGTAAGGAATAATTATTTGATTTCAACTGTAAATTGTGGAAATGGTCAAAGCCAAAATGAACTACTTTCTGGTAATTGTGAGTCAATTCTCTTTAAGGAAAAGCAAATATGTGAATAAAATGTAGCAGCTAAAAGATTACCTGTAACATGCAGTATTGCTTTATAAACTGGGTGTGTCATCTTGTTTGTGGAATGACTATTTAAGATAAATTTGAGTTGTATACTCTAGCGTGTTGGTAAGAATGGAAAATACCCAAGTCAAGTTTTACATCTCTTTTATGAATCCATCTCTAAGGCTCCTCAGCTACTTTCATACACATTCAGTTGCTAAATTTTCTTACTAAAGATAACTCGTTTTGTCATTCAAAGTAAATTATTTAATTTAAAAAAAACCATTGCTCGCACATCACCCTTGATTCTAGTACTAATCAATTTAGAAAAATAAATTAACATTCTTGATGTAAAAATACTGGCAAGTACTTCTAATTTTTACCTATGCCTCTTCCACATTATGATAAAATACTTTTACTTTCATTCATTCAATCAACACATATTTACTGAGTCCCTTCCATATGCCTGCTATCATGAACTGAGAAAAGATCCTTGCCCCGGTAAACCCGGGAAACTCTAGCTTATAGAGTGAATCAATAAAGAATTAAAGTAATATGTGCGTACATTGAATCATGAGCGATGAGATGATATGTACCACAGGAGAAAGAAAACGTGGAGCAGGAAAGGGGAGCTGGGAGCTAAAGTGGTAAATGATGAAAATCACAATTTTAAATGAAGAGATTGCTGTAGGTTTTATTTCCCATGATGTAAATATTCACAGTATGGTCAATTTTAAGTAACAAAAGGCTTGGAAAATGGCTTGTAAAAGTCTTGAATATTTGAGGCCAGCAGGTAGCATGGTTGTTAGGGCACTAGACTCCCACATGGCCAACTATGGTTCAAATCCTGACCTGTCAGCTTGCTCTCTCATTTTCCCTCTGTCTCTTTAGCAAATAACAATAATAACAACAATAATAACTAAAATTAAATATGTAATTTTTTTAAGTCTTAACTATTTAACAATAGGCTCTCGATTCTGAGATGGTTACTGAACTTCAGCTGTGAAATATTGCCTTCAGGGACTAAAAATGAAGACTTTCTGCTGAGAATTATCCCTCCAGATTCATTTCTAGATTGGTAGGGCAACCTCTGTCTCCTCCTCTCTATCTCTCTCTGTCTTTCTGTGTTTCCCTGTGTCTCTCTTTTTATTTTTTTAAGAGTATTCTCTGGGCTCTCAAGCCCCTTCTTTAACTTGCTAATTCGTGCCTTTCTCTCTCCCTTCTAGGAGAGGCACAAACCAAGGCCCGTTCTGAGATGCTACTGAACTTCAGCTGTGAAATACTGCTTTTCCATGGCACACATGCACGCCTTGCGGTTTTCATTTTTTGCCTTTTAAAAATAAAATATAAAATTAGTTTATCGTCTTTTTTCTTTTTAAAATTTTTTATACTTTTTTCTTCTTTCCTCTTCTTCTCTTTTCCTTTTTCTTCTAACTTCATCCCTTGGCAGCTCAGTATCCACAAACTCAGTGGTCTAGGCAGGTCTAAGTGAACAGTATCCAAACATCTGATTACTATTAGGGTCAGAATATTCCTCAATTCCCACTGAATCTGATGCACAAAAAGTGAAAAATGGAACAGAAGAGAGATTGCAGATCACTTCCTCCAGCACACCTATGAATGCTCAGATTGAATATCAAGAACTAAGAAGAAATGCACAACCCTTCTGATGACCAGAAATCACTGCAGGCGCACAAGAAATATGAGAAAGCAAGAAAATACCTCTCCTCCAAGGGAAAAGAATAACTCCTCTTCATCCACAGACACTACAATGTAACTCATGGAAATGTCAGATAAAGAATTTAGACTGTTGGGACCAGTAGTTAGCATAATGGCTATGTCGCTGAACTCCCATGTAGCCGACCGCAGTTCGCGTCCCAGACCCGGTGGCTTAAACTCACTCCAGGCGCATGTGCATGCATGCTCAAGATCCCAAGAGGAGAATCGAGGAGAAGGGATTGCGGTGTGGCCATCCCCCCTGGGGGGTGATTTCTCGGTTTCTACCTCTCCATTTCTCTCTGTCTTTCTGGTGAGCGCACACGTCCTATAGCAAAAAAACCTCTCCAAAAAAGAAAAAAAGAATTTAGAATATTCATAGTGACAAAGCTAACAGAGATGCAAGACAAGGGAGACAATGAACTCCAGAAGATGCAGGAGAAAAGAGCTGATGATTTCCAGGAGGTGAAGAAGTTCTTGCATGATCTGAAAGAGGAAATACATATCATAAAAAAAAAATCAAACAGAGCTATTAGAGATGAAGGCTGTAATACAGGAAATCAAAACCTCCCTTGAAAGTATTAAAAGTAGACTAGATCATACAGAGGATCAAATCTCAGATATAGAAGATAGAATCACTGGCCTAGAAAAATCCACCATGAAGATTGAGAAAATAGCCCCCCAAAATGAGAATAAAATGTGAGAAATATTAGATATCATTAAACCTCCAAACATCTGGATAATTGGTATTCCAGAAGGTGAAGAGACTAATAAGGGCATTGATAATCTATTCCATAAAATCCTGGAAGAAAACTTTCCAAACCTAGAGAGGCACTCAATGATCCAGTCCCAAGAAATACAAAGGACCCCAAATAGAATCAACCCAAGATCTTCTCCAAAACACATTATAGCCAGAGTGACCAAAAGCACAAAGACATGATACTGCAATTGGCAAGAGAAAAACATCAAATTACCTGCAAAGGATATCCCATCAGAATAACAGCTGACTTCTCATCAGAAACAATGTGAGCAAGGAAAGAATGAAAAAATATATTCAAAGTGTTAAGGGAAAAACAATTTCAACCAAGAATACTGTATCCAGCAAGACTATCCTTCACATGGGAAGAAAAGTCAAAGACATTTTCAAGATAAACAAAACCTGAAAGAATTTACCAACACCAGACCAGCTCTTCAAAAAATCTTCAAGGGAATGCTATACCAGGAAAACTAAATACGGAGACACAGAAATAAGAATTCAAAAACGGGAGCAGCAGGTGGCATGGTGGTTAAGGCGCTGGACACTCCCACATGGCTGACCATGGTTCGAGTCCTGGACCTGGCAGCTTGCTTTCTCACTTTCCCTCTCTCTCTCTCTCTTTTTCTGTGTGTGTGTGTGTGGGGGGGTCAAATTAAAATAAAATGAATTAATAACTAAAATTAAATTAAAATAATTCCTAAAAAAAAAAAAAAAAAACGTTAAAAAA
>NW_006159915.1:1036700-1038994 GCF_000334495.1 Tupaia belangeri chinensis
GCTCACCAGAAAGACAGAGAAAGAGAGACAGAAAGCAAGAAATCATCCCCATGGGGGATGGCCGCACTACAATCCCTTCTCCTCCATTCTCCTAGCAAGATCTTGGGCACATACACACACGCACCCAGCAGGCATTTAAGCCACTGAGTCTGGAGTCAACTACATGGGAGTCCAGTGACATAGACATTATGCCAACTGCTGGTCCCATCTCTTAATATCTTTTTAATTTTGATTTATTAAAGTTTAAACTTTTCTTGAAATTAAAAAATTCCTATTTAATTTAAACTATACAGCATCAGCTAGGTGCTACTTTATAGTTTATTAAATTCTACTCAGAGCTTCATCCCTAAAGCCAGACACACAGATACACATGTATCAACTGAACTTATTATTGAAAATAGTTTGATTAATTAAGATATTTTGTGAATCAGTAAAATATGGGGATGGAAGGAATGGAAAACAACTCTAGACACCAGAGACAGTGGGGGAGGAGGGTGGAAAATGGCAGGGGGTGAGAAATAGGGGGAAAAGATGCATACATATACATGAAACAAGAAATGGAAAATTATTTGTCAATGATAACATGTATGATTAAGCCACTGTGGAGTAGATTCTGGATGGGAAATCACATTTTGGATGCTGTGATGATGCTCAGTGAATGAATATAAAATAAATTAATTTAAACACACACACACACACACACACACACACACACACAACTGGCTTTCGTTGAAAAGGGCAGCCCTCAGTGCAAAATTTCAGCAAAGACTCTAAGAAATGGAAGATGTTGGCCAAGCAAATATCTAGGAAATGAAAGGTGTTAGCCAAGCAAATATCTGGGTAAAGGACATTCCAGAGGGAGATATCAGTGGAAAAGCAAAGTGCCTGGAGGCTTCAAGGAATCTCCTCCATTCTCCTAGCAAGATCTTGGGCGCATACACACACGCGCCCAGCATGCATTTAAGCCACTGAGTCTGGAGTCAACTTCATGGGAGTCCAGTGACATAGCCATTATGCCAACTGCTGGTCCCATCTCTTAATATCTTTTTAATTTTGATTTATTAAAGTTTAAACTTTTCTTGAAATTAAAAAATTCCTATTTAATTTAAACTATACAGCATCAGCTAGGTGCTACTTTATAGTTTATTAAATTCTACTCAGAGCTTCATCCCTAAAGCCAGACACACAGATACACATGTATCAACTGAACTTATTATTGAAAATAGTTTGATTAATTAAGATATTTTGTGAATCAGTAAAATATGGGGATGGAAGGAATGGAAAACAACTCTAGACACCAGAGACAGTGGGGGAGGAGGGTGGAAAATGGCAGGAGAAATAGGGGGAAAAGATGCATACATATACATGAAACAAGAAATGGAAAATTATTTGTCAATGATAACATGTATGATTAAGCCACTGTGGAGTAGATTCTGGATGGGAAATCACATTTTGGATGCTGCGATGATGCTCAGTGAATGAATATAAAATAAATTAATTTAAATACACACAGACACACACACAACTGGCTTTCATTGAAAAGGGCAGCCCTCAGTGCAAAATTTCAGCAAAGACTCTAAGAAATGGAAGATGTTGGCCAAGCAAATATCTAGGAAATGAAAGGTGTTAGCCAAGCAAATATCTGGGTAAAGGACATTCCAGAGGGAGCTATCAGAGCAAAAGCAAAGTGCCTGGAGGCTTCAAGGAACAGCTAAAAGGCCACCATGCTGGCCCAAGGGTGGGGACGAAATGTTAAGAAATAGGGGAAGGATCAGGCTCTGCAGGGCCTTATAGGCCTTTGCAGGGACTTTTGTTTCTATCAAGTGAAAAGGAAATTCACTCCAGGGAGCTGAGTGGAAGAGTGACTTGACCTGACTTACATTTTCAAAGGATTAGTTTGGCTACATTGTTGAGAAGAGATTTTAGGAGGCCAAGTTTAGAAGCAGGAAATCCATTTGGTAGGTAATCCACTGAGCCAGATGGTGATTAGCTTAGATCCGGATGGCAGTAGAAAGGAGCAGGCTCTGCATAGGCAGTGAAGACAGAACCAAGCACCTTTCCAGATGGTTTGGATGTATGGTGAGGAAAAATAGGGAAGAATCAAAGATGACTCCAGTGTGGGAGCTGAGAACAACAAAGATGGAGTTAGTTGTCTTTGAAGTAGCTAGGGAAGGCTGGAGCAGGTTCTGGAGGAAAGTTCAGGAGCTCAGTTTCTAACAGCTTTTTTGTGAGATGTTCATCAGACATATAAACAGAGATATCCAAAAGCTAATCAAAACAGAAATCTGGACTTT
>NW_006159915.1:1039004-1073099 GCF_000334495.1 Tupaia belangeri chinensis
GAGTTCTGGGGTAGACATATCTAATTCAAGGGCCAGGAAGTGGCACAGTGGTTAAGGCATTGGACTCCCATGTGGTTGATCATGGTTCAAGTCCTGGACCTGGTTACTGAAAATCATGCTAGGTGCATGTGCATGCATGACCAAATTCCCATGCGGAGAATGGAGAAGGAACTGTGTATGGTCAAATGCATGGTCATCCCCCAGTGGGGTATTTCTCACTTTCTCTTTCTCTCTGTCTCTCTTGGTTGAGCACATGCTCCCTATGGCAAAAAATCTCCTTCAGGGGACCAGCAGTTAGCATAATGGCTATGTCACTGGACTCCCACGTAGTTGACCGCGGTTCGAGTCCCGGACCCGGTGGCTTAAAACTCACGCCGGGCACGTGTGTGTGCGTGCCTAAGATCCCGAGAGGAGAATGGAGGAGAAGGGATTGTGGTGTGGCCATCCCACCTGGGGGTTGATTTCTCGCTTTCTGTCTCTCTGTCTCTCTCTCTCTGTCTGGCGAGCGCACACGCCCTATATTAAAAACCTCTCCAAAAAAAAAATCTCCCTCACAAATAAAAAAACTTTTTTTTTAATCCCAAGGGGAAAATGAAAGAGAAGGGATTGCAGCATGGCCATCCCTCTTGGGAGTGATTTCTCACTTTCTCACTGTCTCTTTTTTTCTCTCTCTGGCAAGTACATGCATCCTATGGCAAAAACCTATAAAAAGGTTTTAATTAAAAAAAGAAAAAGATAATTCAGAGTCATCAAAATATGGATGCTACTTAAAGCCACACACCAAGGGAATAAACACAGCTACATGAAACCAAGGTCTGAGCATTTCAGTAAGAACAGGCTAGGGGAAAAATAAGTAATTACAAAGGAAAAATGAACAAGCATAAGAAAGTGAAAGAAAAGCTAAGAGAATATAGTGTCCTAGAAGCCATGTGGAGAAAATGCACCAAATGTGGGTTCACTATCTCCTCTTACTGAAATGTATTTTCTGTTCAAAATACATTTTTTTGCTTATCCTAAATAGATGATATTTAGGACTTAAAACTACAGGATTAACATTATGATAAAATTATGTTATTTGACAGTAATAACTTCTACTTTAACGATGACTTTAAACATCACATTTATTTTAATAATTTTATTTTGATTTACATTCAGTTTAGAAATGCATCTGAAATCTCTCATTATGGATTTCATGATCAAATCCAAACTTTTATTTTTCGATGTTTAAGAAATACAACATTGGGGACCAGCAGTTAGTGTATTGGCTATGTCACTGAACTCCCATGAAGCTGACCGTGGTTTGAGTCCCAGACTTGGTGGCTTAAACTCACGCTGGGCGTGTGTGCATGTGTGCCCAAGATCCCGAGAGGAGAATGGAGAAGGGATTGCAGCGTGGCCACCCCCCCCGGGGGGTGATTTCTCGCTCTCTGTCTCTCTGTCTCTCTCTGTCTTTCTGGTGAGCTCACGCACCCTATAGCAAAAAAAAAAGAAAAAAAAAACTCTCCAAAAAAAAAAAGAGAGATACAACATTGAATTAATCATAAACTTTAGTTCATAAACATTTATAGTATTACATGATCTACTTTTATTTATAAAGCTACTTAGATATTTATATTTGACACTCAAAAGCCTCCCACCTAAAACCTAGCACCCAAAACAAAACTTAAGATCCTGAAAATTACCTATTTTAAGCATATAGTTTACCTGTCATCTCATTTTTTTGTTTCGGTTCCTCTCACCAAAGATAAGCATCCTCCTGAATCTTATGTTTATTTTTTTTTGCTTGTTTTACATCTTAAAAATATTTTAGTGCATTCATCTTTTTTAAGAGTATATTTTACTTCAGTTTTTTTTAAAATCTTTTTAAAAAGGTAAAGTGTTTAGCTTTATTTTCAAGAAAGATTTTTGCTATGGAGTGCATACGCTCGCCAGACAGGCAGAGAGAGACAGAGAGACAGAAAGCAAGAAATCACCCTCCAGGGGGGATGGCCATGCTGCAATCCCTTCTCCTCTTGAGATTTTTGGGCACGCACGCATACGTACCCGGTGTGAGTCTCAAGCTGCCAGGTCCTGGACTCAAATTGTAGTTTCCTACAGGGGAGTGCCACAATGTAACTACTATGCCATCTGCTGGTCCCAAAATGTTTAGTTTTTATAAAACATCACTGAGATCATACATATTTTATTGGTAGTTCATTCATTTTGACTGCTGTAAAAATTTTGATTGCATGAATATATTCCATTCATCGATTCTCAAATTGTCTTTTTTCTCAGATTATTTTCTATTACAAACAATAATGTAATGAACGTTCTCATACATGTCTTCTGTTATTATGTGTATTATTATATTGAGTTTTTAAATTTATTAACAGAGGACATTTGCACTCAACAGGGAAGAAAGAGAAAGAGAGTAAGCAATGCACTCCCATGGGATAGACTCATGCCTCAATACTTTTTCCTCCATTTCTCTATCTCGTCAGGATGCTGGGCATACATACACAAATGCTTGGTGTGTTTTTCAAGTAGTCAGCACCAGGACTCTAACCATGGTCAGCTATGTGTAGTCTCGCTCTCTATGTATTGTGTTTACCCACTGTGCAAAGGGGCCAGTCCTCAGACTGTCCTGACCACTATAGCTTTAATATCTTACAAATCCAATTTGTCTTTCTTTGGTTATATTTTAGCATTGCTTGATCATTTGCTCTTTCATATATGTTTTAGTAGTTTCGTATCACGTTCTGTAAAACGCTCCTTGAGGAGCCAGCAGGTGGTATAGTAGTTAAGGTGTTGGACTCCCAAATGGCTGACCGTGGTTTGAGTCCAGGATCCTGAAGCTTGAAACTCATGCAGGGCGCATGTGCATATGTGCCCAAAATCCCAAAGGAGAATGGGATAAGGGGTTGTGGCATGGCCATTTCCCCTGGGGGTTGGAGGGTGATATATCACTTTTTCTATCTCTTTCTCTCTGGTGAGTGCACGTACCCTATAGCAAAATTCTCTCTCTAAAAAAAAAAGAAAAAAAAAAGACCAGCAGTTAGTGTAATAGCTATGTCACTAGACTCCCATGTAGCGGACTCTGGTTTGAGTCCCAAACCCAGTGGCTTAAACTCACACCAGGCGTGTGCGTACGTGCCCAAGATCCTGAGAGGAGAAGGGAGGAGAAGGGATTGCGGCATGGCCATCCCCCAGGGGGTAATTTCTCGCTTTCTGTCTCTCTGTCTTTCTGGTGAGTGCACCCACCCTACAGCAAAAATCTCTCTCTCAAAAAAAAAAAAGTGTTCCTTGAAATTTTTATTGTAATTGAATGGAAACTATACTTTAATTGAAGTCAACCAAAATTCTGATATGTACTTGGTATATATGATTTTTTTAAAAGTCACATTTCATAACTCTGGTTAAAGTTAATTTGTTAATTTGTTTTCTCTATAGGGCTTTCACACATCTTTTATTACACCTATCCTAAGTTATTTTATTGTTACTTATGTATATTTATATTATATTCATGTTTATATTGTTAAAACAATAACTTAAAATATTTTGCCTTGTTGCTATGTGTACAATGATTTTATAATGAGTAGTGTTTGCCGTATTTTTTTTTCGTGAGTGAGACAAGAAACAGTGATAGTGAGACAGCACCCCCAACAGGGCGTTGATGCCACAAGACACCCCTAACCTTAGCTAGTCCCAGATTACAGGAACTCTCAGACACAACATAAGGGAGGGCTCCTGGTATGAATCTGGAATGTTCCATGTGGGTCATTTCACAAAGCATGACATTTTATTACTGTGCCACCATTCAATCCCTCCATGCCTTATATATATATTTTAGAGATTTTTGCTACAGGGTACATGCTCTCACTGGAAAGACAGAGAGACAGAAAGTGAGAAATTGTCTCAGGGGTGGTGTGGATGGCCATGCTACAACCCATTCTCTTTCATTTCTCTTTCGGGATTTTGTGCACACATGCACTTGTGCCTAGTGTGAGGTTCAAGCTGCTGGGTTTGGAATTTGAACCTCTGTCGGCTATGTGGGAGTCCAGCTCCTTAACCATTATGCTGCCTGCTGGCCTCATCTGACCTTTGTTTTTAATCTTAATAATTTACCTGTATAGTCTTTGAAATTTCTAAGTCATTATGATTACATTTGCTTCATAGTTTTTTTTGGCAATATTTTTTTAAGAGAGATTTTTGCTACAGAGTGAATATGTTTGCCACAGACACAAAGAGACAAAAAGTAAGAAATCACCACCTGTGGGGGTTGGCCACACAGCAATCCCTTGTCTTCCACTCCTCTCTTGGGATTTTGGGCATGCTAGCACATGCATCTGGTATGAGTTTTAAGAAGCCAGATCCAGGATTCAAACTGCATTCGACTATGTCAGAGTCCAGCAACATAACTATTATGTCATCTGCTAGTCCCTTTTATGGCAATATTAGATGCCACATGCTTCACCAATTTGCATAAAATTTTCTGTGCTTTATTGGTATATTCATAGAATCATGTAACTATTACCATGACCAATTTTAGAACATTTCCATCACCCTTTAGAAATCATTCCCTTGGAAAAGTGCTTGCACATCGATGTTTATTGCGGCACTATTCACAATTGTTCAGTCATAGAAACAACCCAAATGCCCACAAACTGATGAATGGTTAGAAAAACTGTGGCACATATACTCAATGGAATACTATTCATCCATTAAAAAACAAACAAACAAACAAACAAAAAACCCTGGCTTTTGACAGGAAGTGGATGAATATAGACGACTCCAGGCTAATGAAGGAGAGGCATTGTATGTTCTCACTTAATATACCGAGTGTCCACACTCTATGACTGAAACTAATTCACTAAAGGATATAGAAACACAGTATAAAGATGTAAATACCAGATACAGTATGTGTGCAATAGGAGGGTCTGAGGAAGGACATTTAGAAGAAAAATAGGGAGGCAAAGTATTGATGTCACAGGGAGGTGTGGTATTGTCTGCTGAGGATGTTTTGTGGTTTTGTCAAGTGTGTTGGGGAGAGATGTTCATCTGTTGAAATATCCATTTTGTAAGACAGATAATAATGTGATTGAATGTATGGAAGAAAATGAAATTAAAAAATTAAAATAAAATAAAATAAAAAACTTAAAAAAAGAAGAAATTATTCCCTCCATTTTCCTCTAATCTCTTCCCTAGCTCTTGGCAATCACTAACTTTCTTTTGCAAAAGATTTGCCTATTATGAGTATTTCATACAAATGGAATTATATAACATATAGTCTTTTCTGTCTGGTTCCTTTCACTTAGTACAATGTTTGCAAAGTTCATCCATTTGTAGTATGTATCAGTGCTTCATTACTTTTTATTGCCAAATGGTTTTCCAGTGTATGGATATATGGCATCTTATTTATCCCTTCATCAGTTTAGATGCATTGGATTGTTCCCATTTTCTAGCAATTAATAAATGCTACAATACACATATGTGTGCTTTTTTGTGTGTGTAAACATTTGTTTTCTTTTTTGGGATTTATGTCTAGGAGTCAAATTTCTGTGTCACATAGTAACTGTATATTTAACATTTTGAGGAATTACCAAACTGTTTTCCACAGGAAGTTCTCCATTTTATATCCTCACTAGCAACACATTGGAATTCCAGTTTATCCATATTCTTTAAAAAGAAAAAATTAGAATTAGTTATTTAGGAGACCAGCAGGGGCATGGTGATAGCCCTGGACTTCCACATGGCTGACCACATTCGAATCTTGGACCTGGTGGCTTTGCTTTCTCACTTTCTCTCTCTCTCTCTCTGTGTCTCTCTCTGGTCAAGTTAAAATAAATTTGCTGCAGGGCACACATGCTAACCAGAAAGAGAAAGAGGGAGAGAAAGTGAGAAAGCAAGCCACCAAGTCTGGGACACAAACCACAGTTAGTCACGTGGGAGTCCAGTCCCTTAACCACCACGCCACCTGCTGGCCTACAAATTTATCCGTATTCTTGTCAACTTTTGTTGAGATTGATTGAGAAAACAAGAGCTGGCATAATGATACATTATTAAAATAATAAAGGAGACTCACAACAGGTAGTAAGAGAAAAATATGAAGAAATTCATGTCACTAAATTTGAAAACTAATTGACAATGGACAAATACCTTGGAAGATATTGGGTTGTCAGGAGAGTTGTGATGTGTTTTTGCATAGAAAAACAGAAAAATACATCATGACTTTCATAATGACCTGCTAACTAAAATTGCTGACAAGAAACAGTCTTGATAACTATATGTTGGGATATTTTTAACCCCAGAATTGCAGTTAAATCCCTCTCTGTAAAAAAGGAACTCATTTTGTGGGTAACATTGTCACAAGTACAATTGTGCACAGGTCCCACTGAGAACACTTTTGAGAGCGGTTTTAATCATAGTACTACAGAACCAAGAACTGTCTGATTGTAGAACACAGTATTTGCTATAGGATTCAAAGAGAAGGACAAATATCTTCATGCATAATGGTAGTATCTAACAAGCTATTACATGCAAAACAAAGAAAGAAAAGAAGTGAACAGAGATATGGAAGCCCAGAAATTCAGCAAATTCATATTGCACTAGGTACAGATCAGTTCTCAAGAAGCAGAATCTATGATAAAGTTTTTAGGGATTAATGCCTTTGGAAGGGAAAGGGGAGGAAACAGAACAGGCCAGAAGGAAGTTTCTAGATGCAGGCCTTACTACCAAACTTCAGCCTACCCCATAGTAAGAACTGGAATTGGAGTAGTCCTCAGAATTAGCAGCAATGACTAGGCCTTTTTAGTCCCCTCTTGACCTATCACTGGATGTGGGCTGCCCTGAGAAAGTGTGATCTCCTGCCAGTTTTCCGTAGCTGAGAAAACCCTGAAGGGGCTGATAGATGCTGTCTGTCAACATTCAGGGGAACATGTGCACCCGTCAAGTGAGGTCTGCATGACACTTCCCCTTGTCACCAACATGTTCCTACTTGAATCCTGACACCTTGTTGGGTTCTATAGATGGTGTCACTGAGCAAGTGTTTGAGAACATCATTCTAACTTAGAAGATGGGGATTCACATTTTGGTTCAATTTTTCACATCCTTGAAAGTTCGGATTAAGCCACCCACCACAATTTTTTACTTGGGTGACAAGATTCAGCCTATTTCAGAGACTGGGACCACCGATTCCAAAAGAAATTGGTCCGTTTGACAAGCCTTGTAACATTATTCTTTATTTAGGCCCTCCTTATCAAGCACGTGTATATGTATATTCCAACAAAGAAACTACATGCCAGTAAAGAATCATCACTACCAGACCAGCAGCTGGCATCATGGTTAAGGTGCTGGATCCCACATGACCAACTTTGCAGTTCAAGCCCTGGACCCAGCAGTTTGACAAACATACAAGGTGCATGTGTGTACATGCCCAAAATCCTGAGAGGAGAATGGAGACAGGATTGTGGCATGGCCATCACCCCTAGGGGATTTCTTATTTTTCCTCTCTCCAGTCTCCGGCAAGTCATAGACTCGATAACAAAAAAGTCTAAAATAAAAAAAAGTAATATCATCACCTAGTGAATTAGAAGTTAAATTTGCCCAATGAAGAAACGAAGGTTTTCTCACCTTTCCTTACTATTACATAAGCTAACGGAAGCCTTATTGGACTAGCCTCATAGCACAGTGGTTAGTACAGTGCATGGAGAGTCGGATTCCACATGACCAAATGTGGCCTGAATCCTGACCCTAGCAGCTTTAAAAACACAATGGGCATATGTCAGGGTGCTCAAAATTCTCATAAGAAGAAGAAATGGATTGCAGCATAACCATGTTCCATTTGGTATTCTCTCTCTCTCTCTCACTTGCTCTCACTCTGGAAATGCACACACACCTTGTCAAAAAAAAAAAAATTTATCAATCACAGACATATTAAGGACACATATAAGTGAGAGCCAAGAAATCACACTCCTGAGAAGAGGAGATTAAGAATTCTATTGTCAGGCGGCTTCACAACCTGGTGGCTAAGTCTCATTCTGTGAATTGCTAGGATAAGAGGCTTGTGCTAATGTGCTTAGCCTTTAGATGGGACCAGAAATCAAACCCACGTCTCCCATGTGATCCTGACCCATAGCATACATAGCAATATAGCTAGGTCCTGTCTTAAAAAATAATAATGTGGGGACCAGTAGGTGGCGTGGAGGTTACTGCACTGGACAATCCCACGTGGCCAACTATGGTTCGAGTCCCGGACCTGATGACTAACTTTCTCACTTACCCTATCTCTCTTTCTCTCTCTCTCTCTCTGTGTCCCTCTCTGATCAAATAAAAATAAATGGATGAATAAATACAATTTAATAATAATAGTAATAATAATAATGCTATCGTCTATGTAATGTTAGTATGTTCTTAGTAATGTAAAACCTAATTTCATGAGTCCATCTAAATAAACATAAAAATCAAAAACAATAATAAATAATAGCTTTTTTTAAAAAAAAGTTCATACTATTTCCACTCTTGGTTGTGTGCTAATATTTAAAAGATTAAAATATCCCGTGACTTTCTAGACTAATTGCCAAGAAACATTAATAATGTTCTTAGTAAAAGTTCTTCCCTCATGCTTTCTTATTTTGTTTGTGCCCCAAAAAGAATCATTTCCAGGGGGAAAAAAAGCAAAGATTTATCTTCTAAAACCTTTCTAATTAATCATCAAAAATATTCTATCCATAAAGCAAAAGACATGGGGGGCCTATATGTAGCATCTGTCAGAAACAGCAAGATGGGTTTGCTTTCTGTGGCTTCTTTCCAGACTACGAACAGTATACTCAAGGTAGTAAAAGTTGGTGTGATGCCGGCTCTTACATCCATCCAAAATTTTTAGCCTAGACATTTGTAATCGATAAATTGTGCACACCTAATCCCAGGCTCACAGTGATTTAAGAGTCACAAATATCTGCAGACATTAGTGGCAGTAGCAGCAGTCTAGGAGTGTTCAAAATCTCCTACTCCATGGCCAAGAAAGATTTTCCAGCATCTTGATGTTTATTGTCATAGTGCAAAATGCTTTGTACTATAGATAATGTGACTATTTTAAACTCATTGCTTCCCTATGAAGTGTTGTTTCTTTCCTTTGGAATTTATCATCTCAACATTTGTTCTTCTACATCTTGTCTAATTTTTTTTTTAAATCACAAATTATCTTATAAATTGTACCAAAATGTATATACTATTAATACAGTGAATTAGCCAAACAACTGCCAGATTTGGGCTCTTTTAAAGAGCATGGTTGGTCTTTTTAGGCATTATTTTGCCTCAAGAACAAATCATCTGTAACTCTGAATACAGTCTCTTAATTGATTTGCAGCCAGACTGACAAAAACCACAGGAGTCACAGCAAACTCTCCTGTTCAACTTAATGGAGTGTTAACTGAGGAGCTTAATTTTGACCTTTTAATGATGGGGCCTTTGGTACTAGGCCAACCAGCACTACCCAAGAGGAGGAAGTGATTCTTAATAACCTATAGGACACACTTAATTGGGAGAACTGTCTAATTGAGACATCTTCCAGACACTCCAGTTAAGCATAATGATGTATAATCAGAATAGCTACCACTTAATTAGGAGAGTAATTCTACTACATTAGAAAGTCACCAAACCACTGAAGTGTGTTGTTTCTTACTGAAGGGGTAAATTTCCGATAAGATCAAAAATTATATTTTCACTTTTCTAAAGCCTCAATTCCCATGCTATTGGAGGCAGTTCCCAGTATTTTAGTATAGTGCTACTCTGAAATTTCAATTAATAATTCTTAACATATTTAATTAGGACTACATTTTTTTTTTAACCTGGAACACTATGACGGAAAATATAAGGGCAATACTGAGTATTTATCTAATGCCTGTGCTGTGTCCGTGGCTATGTTAACGTATGATATCTCTTTCAATCTTCACATCATCACAAGATATTTCTGCTATTTCACAAGAGCCTGAAGCCTATAGAGTTTAAATAACTTGCTCGAGAACACATAGAAAATAAAAGTCCAAATGAGATGATGGATAAGTTGATTAACTTGATTTAATTATTTTTACATTATATTCTTAATAATAAATCACAACATCACATCATACCCAATAAATACATACAACGAATTAACTTGATTTAATTATTCTGTATTGTATTAATAATTCATAACACCACTTTGTACCCCATAAATACATACAGCAATAATTTGTCAATTTATAATTAAAGTAAATAAAATATAAAGTCCAATTAAAGTAAATAAAATATAAAGTCTTTTTTTTTTTCTTTTTTGCTTAGATGGTACATATCCTCGCTAGAGAGAAACAGAGAGAGACAAAATGATAAATTACCTCCCAAGGGGGATGGCCACACTGCAATCCCTTCTCTATTCTCTTCTCTGAATTTTGGGCACACACACACATGTACCTGGCATGTTTTATGAACCGCCATTTACAGGACTCCAATGGTGCAGTGGGCCATGTGGGATCCACTCACCTCAACCAAAATGCCTGAAGTCTTACTCTATTTAATTCCTCATTGTAGCTACAGGTTTTGATTTTTTTTTTTTAGAGGTTTTCGCTATAGGGCGCATGCACTCACCAGACAGAGAGAGACATAGAGACAGAAAGCAAGAAATCACCCCCCCCCAGGGGGGATGGTCACGCCGCAATCTCTTCTCCTCCATTCTCCTCTCGGGATCTTGGGCATGCACACACACGCGCCCGGCGTGAGTTTTAAGCCACCGGGTCCAGGACGCGAATCGCGGTCGACTACATGAGAATCCAGCAACATAGCCATTACGCTAACTGCTGGTTCCCATAGGTTTTGAGGTTTTTAAAAAGAGCTAATATATGTTAGCATTGAGCCACATTTTAAAAATACACATCATGAATAAAGAGATAGAGCAAGATTGGATTCTACTCCCACACTTTTTCTCTTTTTAGCACCAAGTCCATGTGATAATTTATTTATTTGCAGCAACAATTCGTGTCATCTCACTTTCAACCCAATTCTTGTAGGTGAAAGCGAAATTAGAATATGATGAACAGATCGAAAATTATCCTGCTGCCATCACTAAAAGCATATTGTCTAGGAAAGAGAATAGAATCAGAAATATCCAGAAGAGACAGAGACAAAGAGGGAAAGTGACAGTCGTCCCCCAGAGGGAATAGCCACACCACAACCACTTCTTCTCCATTCTCCTCTCTGTATTTTGGGTACGCTTGCACATGCATCTGGTGGGATGGTCAACCTGCCAGGTCCAGGACTCAAACCACACAGTTGGCCATGTGGGACACAGTACTTTAACCTCCATGCTATGTGCTGGCCCTAAGAAAGTGTTGACCCAAACAGACTGACTTTTTCATATGAGATGTTTAAAAGCAAGTCAAACATCTGTATGTACAGTCTTCATCCTACTTCATTAATTCCATCTGTAGTTTTCCTTGCATTTTCCTAAATAGGATAGGCCGCATTGCTCCCTTCAATGAATCGCATTCACCCTCGTTTATCAAGTGCACAGTGCTCTCTCTCCAGTGCTATCATGACGGTCCAGTCCTGTGCTCAAGTGAACAGATCACAATCGCAGTACAATGTGCAATTCAGAAAGCTCTTGATTCTCCACATTAAAGAAAGAAACAGGGTGGGGAAAATTCAAAATAGTGACTAATCCAAAAGACATTTAAATTTGTAATGTGCTTTGTGCTAACATTAAACATGGACATAATTATGTTTTGAAAGTTCTCTTCAAACAAATGAAGTCACTCTCTAAATGTCTTACTTTTCCATGGTTTTGCTCTTTCATTATCTATACCCTATTGCACATCTTCCCTTTGGTACATGTCATGGTAGTTATAACTAAACCTTCAACAGAACACTTAATTTAGATGCATAGACAAGACTATAAATATATAGAGCAATTATAGCAAATAGTTATTTCATATATGGCTATTTTATCTTTTACTCCTAGTAAACATCTGCTACTACTCATGGTATTTTTCATCCGTAGACCTAAATTCTGCCTCAGAATCCTTCCAACTCCTGTATTGAACTGACACAAATGTCAAAACCTGTTTGACACCCCTAATGAAGTAAAAGTTTCCAAGCGATGCTCTCTCTTCATTCAATAACTTACAGTTGATACAACTAAATCTGGAATGCAAAACTCATCACTTAGTCTTTTTTTTTAAAGAATTATTTACTTTTATCTATTATTTTACAATTATTATTATTTAATTTGCTATAGGACATGTGTGCTCACCAGAGAGAGACAGAGTGAGAGAGGAAAAGTGAGAAAGCAAGCCATCAGGTCTGGGATTCAGACTGCAGTCAGCCATGTGTGAGTCTGCACCTTAACCGTCATGCCACCTGCTGGATCCTGAGTCTGTTTTCCTTTTGCAGCATCATTTTAGTGAAAAAACAAAAACAAAAACAAAACAAAACACAACAACAACAAACTCCCTTCTTGCTAGATGCAGTGGCACTAGCCTCTAATCCCTGTGATTTGCAGAGGCTAAGGTTGAATGATTGTGAGCTTGAGGCTGACATGAGCTTGAGACTCTCCTGGGCAACATAGTGAGACACTGTCTGAAAAACAGCCTGGCCTAAGCCAGTCAGGTAGTGTGGAGGTTAAGGGCACTAGATCTCTCATGGTCAACTGGGATGGTTTGAGTCCCAGACCTGGTTGCTTGAAAAACACACTGAATATGTGTGCATATGTACCCCAAATCCTGAGAGAATGGAGAAGGGATTGTGGCATGACCTTCCCCATGGAGGATGTTGTCTCACATTCTCTATTGCTCTCTCTTTTTCTCTCTCATCTCTCCCCTCTTTCTAGCATGCCCACGTGCTCTAGAGCAATTTTTTTTTTTTTTTTAAAGAGCCTGGCCTTGGGTATGTGCCTGTAATTACAGTTGGGAGGCTGAAGCGGGAGGATTATGACAGGGCAAGATACTGTCTTAAAACAAAATAAAAACTCCTTGCTTCTTTCGATTTAAATGAACTCATTTAGTATGAGTCACCTGACTATGTATAACATAATTGGTACATATTAAAATGACAGAAAAATTTGATTCTAAAAATTCACAGTGCAGATAATTATAGTTAACCTGTATCACTTCTTTTAAATTGCCCTTAATGTGTTCATGCTTGCATATTTTCAAAGAAATTTATAAAGACTAATTCCTTGCAAGTTTTTTTCATTAAGCGACTTATATTTTGATATTGATAAACCCTTAAAGATGTCTAAAACCCAACTCCATCATCATGCATATATGCATGGCAGTTCTCCAGGTGGCCTTGGACTGATCTCATCCAAAGTGGTCCCTTACTTTCTGTTGTTGTTCTCAAGAATAACTGCAGAATGTGATCGGAATGTAACATCTTGAGATAGGAAGAGAAAGGCTGAAAAGCCTGAGTTCAGTTCCAGTCTCTCTCAGGATGCCCTTCAACACTAACTCAGCATATCATATGGTCCTGAAATATAAAACCCAGAGCCAGGCCAGCAGGGGGCGCAAGTCTCACTAGAGTGAGACAAGTTGGTAACCAGTAGACAGTATACCTGCTTCACAGGCTTAAATATATAGTTGACTGTCACAAAGACTGTCACCAAATATGTTTCTACTTTTTCCTAAGCACACAGTTAATGCAGTATTTCTCAAAGTGTCAGTCCTCTACTAGAAGCTGGCACCAGGGAGACCAGCAGTTGTCGTACTGGCTATGTCACTGGACTCCCATGTGGTCCACTGCAGTTTGAGTCCTAGACCAATGCCTTAAACTCACACCAGGTGTATATGTGTGCGTGCCTAAGATCCTGAGAGGAGAATGGAGGAGAAGGGATTGAGGCATGGCCATCCCTCCTGGAGGGTGATTTCTCACTTTCTGTCTCCCTGTCTCTCTCTCTCTGTCTTTCTGGTGAGCACATATGCCCTATGGCAAAAACCTCTCCAAAAAAAATAAAAAGAAGCTGGCACCAAAATGGAAAGCAGAATAAATTGCTTTCATCATCATGACCAGCAGTTAGCATAATGACTTTGTTGCTGGACTCCCATGTAGTCGACTGCGGTTTGAGTCCCGGACCTGGTGGCTTAAACTCATGCCGGGCACATGTGCGTACATGCCCAAGATCCCGAGAGGAGAATGGAAGAGAAGGGATTGTGGTGTGCTCATCCCACCTGGGGGGTGATTTCTCGCTTTCTCTGTCTCTCTCTGTCTGGCGAGCACACGTGCCCTATAGCAAAAAAAAAAAGAAAAAAGAAAACTCAAAAAAAAAAAAAAAAGAAAAGAAAAAAGGAAGTTGCTACTAACTTCAGCTATGTCCTTAGTGACATAGTTGATTTATGTCCAGAACAAACTCCATATCTCAGTAACAAATAACAAATAGTCTGTAGATAGGCATTCAGTCTATGGATTGCAATTTGAGTATCGCTGACCTAGACTTCAGTCTCCCCAGCAGTAACTTCTAACAGTGGAATATGGGTGGAAATGAGTTCCTCCACTTCTAAGGCTGAAGACACAAATGTTCAATACACTGTATTCCATGCTTTTCCCAATCATGCAGTGACTTTGCAACCTATCTTCCTGAAGATGGCATGATTAGGCAAAGAATCTAGATTCCTTAACTATCTCACAGAAACCCCTGTATTGGACTTTACATGTATAAAATACAAACTTTTGTTGTGTTAAATCACAGATAATGGGAAAATCATCCATTATTACTACTGTCACTGCATCTACTGGGATACATAATATAACAGGTTTACATGGTGAGATATATGAAGAAAAATCCACTTTTCAAATATTTTTTTGAGAGGGATTTTTTTTTTTATATAGGGCGTGTGTGCATGCCAGAACAACAGAGAGAGACAGAGACACAGAAAGCAAGAAATCACTCCCCAGGGTGGATGGCCACACCACAGTCCCTTCTCCCCCATTCTCCTCTCGGGATCTTGGGCACGCACACACATGCGTCCGGCGTGAGTTTTAAGCCGCCAGGTCCAGGACTCGAACCATGGTCAGCTACATGGGAGTCCAGCGACATAGCCATTATGCTAACTGCTGGTGCTGAGATATTTGTTATATATGTGTCAATGCATGTGCTACTTAAATCACTCTAAAGAATCCATATTACATTCCTCAATATTTTCTTCCTTTTAGATTTCTTTTCCAGCTTATGATTAATTGGATTTTAGTTCCATTTTTCATTGTTTCCTGAGAGGAGAATGGAGAAGGGATTGCAGTGTGGCCATCCCCTCTGGGTGGTGATTTCTCACTTTCTGTCTCTCTGTCTCTCTCTGTCTCTCTGGTGAGTGCACATGCCCTATAGCTAAAATATTGCTCTCAAAAAAATTAATGTAACATATCTAGCTTAAAACCTAACTTAATTTTGGTTCTGAAATAAGATAACCATCAAAAAATAAAGCAAAATTATTTGAGGGACCAGCAGTTAGTGTAATGTCTATGTCGCTGGACTCCCATGTAGTCAACCACGATTCAAGTCCCAGACCTGGTGGTTTAAACTCATGCCGGGTGCATGTGCATGTGTGTCCAAGATCCTGAGAGGAGAATGGAGGAGAAGGGATTGAGGCATAGCCATCCCCCCTGGGAGGTGATTTCTTGCTTTCTGTCTCTCTGTCTCTCTCTGGCGAGCACATGTGCCCTATAGCAAAACCTCTCAAAACAATCTATTATCCCTAATAAATATGAGAAAGTATGCAAATTCATAATTATTAATGTATTGTTTTATGTAGAATTAACAATATGTGTGGGCCTCTGGCATAACAATGACTCAAAGGAAACAGGATCCACCATCTGACACTCTAATATGATGCTTTTCAAACTCGCTACTTTTCATCTTTCAAAAAAATTGTATTTTATGTTGCCTTTTTAAAAAATACCCAAAAATGATGTTATAAGACTTTAATGTTTTATGACCTTTGTATGATTTGCTATAAACATTTCAATTGGTTAGAAAATTAAATATTATTTAAAATCAGTCTTTTTAATGACATTTTAGAGGACTTTCCCAACATGATGCAAATCTGTGCTAGGACCTAAAAACTGAGCAGAAACTGCTCTCCACACTGAGTATATAATCATAAAACAAATAAAATAACAAGAAACAAAGCAATGTCAAAAATGACAGTTGGCAATGTGTGAGCATTTAAACAGTATCCACCCAATGAAACATTTCATAAAAACATTTTTAAACAATAAATTGTGTCATCTTGAAAAGATAAATCCTAAGAGTTTCCTGTCTCCTCCACACTGTAGGACTTTGTGTTCTCCAGTGAAAGAGGAAAAAGTAAAACAGGAATTTTGTTTTGAATGTTAAGCATGGCTGAAGACAAATTAAATTGTTTTTTAAAGTAACACAAAAAAATTATTGAAATTCTTCACCTAGCCAGGCTTTATTACATTCATGAAATTTACCCTTTTATAAGTCTCAAGCAAAGCAATTTCTTTAGGCAAATTATCTAAAGTATTTTTATAATATATCAACTCAAAATGTAATGGTCAGAGTAAAAGAATTCACATAGAGCATTTTTTTTTTTTTTTGGAGAGGTTTTTGCTATAGGGCGCGTGCACTCGCCAGAAAGACAGAGCGAGGCAGAGAGACAAAAAGCGAGAAATCACCCCCCAGGGGGGATGGCCACACACGGCAATCCCTTCTCCTCCATTCTCCTCTTGGGATCTTGGGCACAAATGCATATGCACCCGGCGTGAGTTTAAGCCAGTGTGTCTGGGACTCAAACCATGGTCAGCTACATGGGAATCCAGGGACATAGCCATTATGCTAACTGCTGGTCCCACATAGAGCATTTTTTTTAGTGTTTTAAAATAATTACTATACAAATAACTTTTATTAGAATGCAATGTAATGTATTTGTAGTAACAAAAAATTTGAAGAAAATAATACTCATAATCATATCAATATTTCCTTTTAGTTCTTTTCTATGAGTACATTAGTAATTTCAGTTAAGTTTATATAACTAACAATTTTGCATCATATTTGTTTCACTTATCATAACAACTTTCGACATCATTACAAATTATTTCAAAAATAAATTCTTGATAATATTTCATATGAATGGATACCACATATAGTCTTTAATATAAGAAATCAAGGATAATTACTGTTTTTTTTTTCTCTTTAGATTTTTGCTATAGGGCATGTGTGCTAGCTAAGGAGAAACAGAGAGGAAAGTGAGAATTTACTGCCCTTTCCCAGGGTATGGGAGATGGCCATGCTATAATCCCTTCCCCTTCATTCTCCTCTCAGGTTTTGGACATGCACAGACACAACCTAGCATGTCTTTCAAGCTACTGGATTCAAGACGCACACCTCAGAGTCAGCCATGTGAGATCCAGCATCTTAACTACCACGTCACCTGTTTTCCTATTATATCCTTGATATTATAATTAATTATATTCCAAATATATTTATGCATAAATTTTTATTTGTATTTTTGCAAAACTAAAAAACAACAAAGCTAGCTAATCAGTACTGGCCCAAAGGGAATGAGTAAACATCTCTGGCATGCCCATCAGTAATTAGGAGAGTGGCTAACCTGAAAACTAGGATTTTAATTTTTTTTTATTTCATTTTATTACGAATGAGTTGAAATTTTTCTTTTGAGAGGTTTTTGCTATAGGGTGCATGCACTCGCCAGAAAGACAGAGAGAGACAGACAGACAAAAAGCAAGAAATCACCCCCCGAGGGGATGGGCACACTGCAATCCCTTCTCCTCCATTCTCCTCTTGGGATCTTGGGCATGCACACACACGCGCCCGGCGAGAGTTTGAAGCCACCAGGTCCGGGAAGCGAATCGCATCGACTCCAAGGGAGTCCAGCGACATAGCCATTAAGCTAACTGCTGGTCCCGAATTTTTTAAAATATCAGTTGTATTTATTTTATTAGCAATTCACTGTTTACATCTATTATCCATTTGTTTTCCTTTAATTTACTTCTAAAATCCCTTGATTCCCTTTCCTTTTCAATTGAAAATTACATTCATAGAGTAAGAAACTTTGATCAATCTTTTGAGGAATTCTGTACTTAGAAGTTTTGTCTGTCTACATGAGGCCAGCAGGTGGCTTGGTGGTTGAAGTGCTATATCCCATGTGGCTGACTCCATGGTTAGAATTCTGGCCCAGAGGCTTGAGATTCAGGTCGAGTGTATATGTGTGTGCATGCCCAAAATTCAGAAGGGAGTATTGAGAAGAGGTTACAATGTGGCCATCTTCCCAGGGGGGTGATTTCTCACTTTCCCTCTCTTATTTCTCTCCAGCAAGTGCAAAACATAGTAAGTTTAGATTTTGTCATCTCCCCAAATCACCTACTTTCAGGAATAAATCTTACTAATTGTTCACTGAATCCTTGTTCTTTTTTTTTTTTTTGGAGAGATTTTCACTGTAGGGTGCGTGCGCTCGCCAGACAGACAGAGAGAGACATAGAGAAAGAAAGCGAGAAATCACCCCCCCAGGGGGGATGGTCACGCCGCAATCCCTTCTCCTCCATTCTCCTCTTGGGATCTTGGGCACGCATGCACACGCGCCCGGCGTGAGTTTTAAGCCACCGGGTCCGGGACACGAACCGCGGTCAACTATGTGGGAGTCCAGCAACATAGCCATTACGCTAACTGCTGGTTCCCTGAATCCTTGTTCTTGTACAGTAACGAAATTGGTTGATCTGTTTTGGGAGGGATAGGGAAACACACGCACCCACACCAGCGTGTTTCTTTAGTCACTGGATCTGAAACTCCAACCCGCAGTTGGCCATGTGGGATCCAGCAGCCTTAACCATCATGTCAATGGAGAGCAAAATCTGTTTATCCTTCAAAAGAAGAAAATGTTATAAATAATTACGGCTTGAAAAATAATAAAAAATTTTAAAGCAAAAGATTCCAAATACTAGGAATATTAAAACTGTCATCTTTGTTGTAGCTATTTCTCCATTTTTTGCCTCTAATATCACTTACAATTTCTGTATTTCAGACATGGACATTTTTATGTACTTTCCTTTGTTAAGATTTTCTTGTTATCCATTTCTATTCATTTAAACAAAGTTAATTTTCAATTGCCACACTTTATTTTTTTATTTGAATTAGGAGCATTTTTAAGTTTATTTATCCTGAAAGAGAGCGAGATTGAAAGGGAGCACGCTTGATAGGGCATTAAAACACTCCCACTTTTAGTTGGCCTGCATATACTGCATACTCAGGGAGGTCTCACACAAACCTAGAACTTTGCCCTGTTGGCCTCACAGAGTATCGGGTTTCATCACTGTGCCACCATCGAATCACTTTCATTTTGTTTCTAATTGACCCATAGTAATTGTTACATATTAGGAGATAGAGAATTATATTTCACCATATTCTTAGAGATCAGAAAGATTTTTTTATTTTCTTCTTTCTAGTAGTTAATCATTTTCTTAATCTAAAAATGTTTTTTTTAATTATGATATGAGGTGGAGGACTAATGTTTTAAAATATATGTTTATTTTCCTGATATTTGATGGTAAGTAATTTATTTATCATTCATTTTAATTTTTTTTTTTGAGAGGTTTTTGCCATAGGGCGCATGAGCTTGCCAGACAGAGAGAGAGAGAGAGAAAGCGAGAAATCACCCCCCAGGGGGGATGGCCACGCCGCAATCCCTTCTCCTCCATTCTCCTCTCAGGATCTTGGGCACACACGCACACGTGCCCAGCATGAGTTTTAAACCACCCGGTCTGGGACCCGAACCGCAGTCGACTACATGGGAGTCCAGCGAAATAGCCATTACGCTAACTGCTGGTCCCGATCATTCATTTTAATTTAACCTTTTCATAGAATTCTTACAACCATAACTTGATCTAGATCAATATGAGTAGATAAAAATACACTTTCATTATGATTTCCATTCCACTTATCTGGCTATTTCTTTCCTATACAGCTTTAATTATAGTAGCTCTAAAATGTACCATAAATATTATTTATTTTTCCAAAGTAATGTTTAACATTTTTTTTTCTTTTTTGGGGGGAGAGGTTTTTGCTATAGGGCGCGTGTGCTCGCCAGAGAGAGACAGAGAGACAGAAAGCAAGTAATCACCCCACAGGGGGGATGGCCACACTACAATCCCTTCTCCATTCTCCTCTCGAGATCTTGGACACGCACACACATGCGCCCTGCGTGAGTTTAAGCCACTGGGTCCGGGACTCGAACCGCGGTCAACTACATGGGATTCCAGTGACATAGCCATTACACTAACTGCTAATCCCGATGTTTAACATATTTTAGCAAATATTCTATAAGAGTTAAGAATGGATTTATGGGAATCAGCAGGTGGCCTGGTGGTTAAGATGCTGGACACTCCTACATGGCTGATCACCGTTAGAGTCCCAGACCTGGCGGCTTACTTTCTCACATTCTCTCTCTCTTTGTCTCTCTCTGGTCAAACTAAAATAAATGAAAGAATAAAGAAAATTTTTTAAAAAGAACGTATTTAGGTGACGCTTCTTAAATTCTGCTAGACTGTGCATCTTTATAATACCACCACAGAAATTGGCATGTTAATTTATTCACTTGAGTATCTTGTTAATTAAATTAAATAGTTTGAGTAATTACCACTTTTTACCTAACATTTTATTAATGTATATTACCTCAATTAATATATTCACAAAAATCTATGAAATTTATATACATAAACACATACACACATGTGTGCATCTTTGTATATGTATAAATAGCTCCTCATAAATTTACCCCCATTTTAACCATTAGGGAAAACTGACACTCCATAAAGTTAAGTGAATTGTTGATTGTACAGCTAGTTAGTGATAGACTTAGGTTTTTTATCTACATATGGCTCTACTTTCTTTCTATATAAACCCTCCCTTTGAGTCCTAAAATTTTATATAGAGGTTATTTGAGCATTTTAAATTTTCATTGGTGTTACTTGTAAAATCATTTTATATTAATTAACATTAATATATTTTTAATCATTGTTATGGTTAGAATAATGGTTTGACTCCCCAAATTTTATGTTTTGGACTTTGGTATTGGAGGTGGTGAGATCTAGTAGCAGTGATTGGATCATGGTAACTGTGTCAGGGAGGCCACACTATCATGAATAGATTAATAATAATGTGTTTTGAGACTGAGTTCTAGCTCTCGTGGGAAGGGGTTAGTTTTCACAAGAACACTGTCTTAAAACAGAGGTGCTCACAGCTTGGTCTCTCTCTGCATACACCTGTCATCCTCCATGTTTCTGTCGGCCATATTGTAGGCCAGCCTAGTGCCAAGACAATGCCTTTGGACTATCCATCTGGTAGAATTATGAGTCATAAATCACCCAGTCTGAGATATTTTTGTTAGTAATGCAATAATTGACTAAGACAGTCATTAACCTGACTTCCTTTTACACTAATATATAGTAAGCATTTTTTGCATATTGGTGTATGTTTTCATGGACATTCAAAAAAATTATGTATAATTACACCATAACACATACTTTTTAAAATTTGTCAGAGGAGGGACAAACAGATGGTATAATGGTTACATCATTGCACTCCCATGTTTGAATGGTTTGAGTCCCAATCAAGTGGTTTAAAACTCACGCCAGGCTCATATGCGTGCATGCCCAGAATCCCAAAAGAAGAATGGAGAAAGGATTGTGGCTTGGCCATCCCTCTTTGGGGGTGATTTCTCACTTTCTTTCTATCTCTCCAGCGAGTGCACACACTCCATAGCAAAAAAATCTCTATACAGAAAAAAAAAAAAAAGTTGTCAGAGGGTACTCACTGGAGAGACACAGAGAGAGGGAAAGTGAGAAAGCACCTCCATTTTTTCTCAGGCTGCTGGATCCCGGACCCACGCAGTACAGTTGGATGTGTGGGACCCAGGTACCTCAACCACCATGCCACAGGCTGGCCCACATAATTCTTTATAATTAGACATTTGAATCTTTGTATTTCCTTTTTTTTTCTTTTATAAATTATGAGATGATATATCTTTGAAGGAAATTCGCTGCACATATAAAAATTAATTGTACCGTATATATTTCCAGAGATGCTATTGATGGCCAAACATGTTCACATTTTAAAGAGATTTTGTATGTAGTTGCCTCAGGAAAGAATGCAATGATTTACATTTCCAGCAACTGTGCATAAAAGTATGCATTCCCCTTGATATTGGTTAAAAAATATAATAAAGCTAAGATTTAACAAGGGCTTATGTAATCCTAGAAATTGCTAGAGGCACATTAGTTCATTTACTCACAATAACTTTTATTGATTATGATTTGTATCATTTATTGAAGCAGAAAAAGAGAAACAGAGAGATAAAAACATTTCCAAATTAATCTGTCTAGTTTGTAAGTGGTACTGAGATTTAAACCCAAGTACTTTGACCCATGTTATTTTTCTAAACTTTATCAAAATATGAATCAGTGGCTATTATAACCTATAAGGTAAATATTTTATATGTTTATACATCATTTTAATTTCCCCATTTGTGAAGTTTCTCTTTTTCTAATCAACTTTATTGAGATATAACTTCCATATAAGAAAGGGCAGCCATGTTAAGTGTCAAGTTTTTCATGTTCTAGCAAGTGTATTTAACCTTGTGATCAACATTGCAGTCAAGATCAGCCACTTTGAAATCAATAATCTCTTCTCCAAGCATAATTAGTGACATGTTTTTCTTTCATTAGGTCAGTTCTGTCCATTCTAGAATTTCATGCAAATGGTATTACACAGAATGATGTTCTCTTTTCTGCCTGACATCTGTTGCTCAAAAAATGCTATTGAGATTTACCCAGATTTTCCTATATGTGAGTAGTCCACTAATTTCCATTTTTGAATACTGCTCCATTGTATAGATTTGCAATTGCTTTACTTCGTCACTTTCGATGGACATTTGGGTTATATAATACAATGACTCCATTTGACTGTTTAAGTGCTGACAGCTTTCAAGTGTCACCCCTTCTCTCTCTCTGACCCACATCTAGGAAGCCTGTTAAGAAAGCCCAGGTGCTCCCTCCTTTGGTGCCCGTGGGAATTTCCAACCACACAAGCTTCTGCTCTTGGGCAGAGACCCTCACCCCAGCCCCACCACCCATCTCCATCTTCTTTGCCTGCTTTCTTAATTCCTTTAACCCTGTTAACCACAGAAAACTTTGACACGTGAGTAAAAACATTTTTCATACTTTCTTATTGTGTGTGGCACCATCATTTCTCACCATTGGAGCCAAATTTGTATATAATGGGTCTAAGGGCTAGCAGGTGGCATGGTGATGAAGGCACTGGACTCCCACATAGTCTACTGCAGTTCGAGTTCCAGGCCTGGAGGTGGACTTTCTCACTTTGCATTTCTCTCTCTCTGTCTCTCTCTGGTCACATTAAAAATAACAATAACAAATTAAATTAAATAAATTGTGTATGTGTGTGTGTATACACATATATGTGTGTGTGTGTGTGTATGTATATATATATATAGGATATACATATATATATATATATAGGATCTACATCATTGCTGTAGTTGCCTGCACTGGTTGTTTTCACTTTGGGACTATTTTGAATATAGCTGCAATGGAAATTTACATTTTAAACTTTGGGAAAATATGTGTGTTTAATTGTCTTGAGCAGAAATCTAGATAAAGAATTGACTGGTCAGACTGTAGAAGAACAATTAACTCTAATGAAACTATTGAACTATTTTTTCAAATAGTTATGTTGATTATATTCTCAGTAACACTATATATTGATTACATTCTCAATATGTAGAGAAACTGGACCTTCCATATGGATTCCAGCCGTGCAGGGTGTTCCTATACCACTCTGCCACTGTGGCTGGGCCTCTATCTTCTTCAAGTGGCAACTTTGCTCATGAGTTTTAAATTTTCTTCCTTAGTAAAAATAAGCATTTCATTTTAAAGCTCTCTCTAAGCATTGCTTTAGTGGCATCTCACGAAGTTAAATACGTTATAATTTCTTTTTTATTCCACAGAGAGAGGGAAAGTGAGAAAGCACCTCCATTTTTTCTCAGGCTGCTGGATCCCAGACCCACGCAGTACAGTTGGATGTGTGGGACCCAGGTACCTCAACCACCATGCCACAGGCTGGCCCACATAATTCTTTATAATTAGACATTTGAATCTTTGTATTTCCTTTTTTTTTCTTTTATAAATTATGAGATGATATATCTTTGAAGGAAATTCGCTGCACATATAAAAATTAATTGTACCGTATATATTTCCAGAGATGCTATTGATGGCCAAACATGTTCACATTTTAAAGAGATTTTGTATGTAGTTGCCTCAGGAAAGAATGCAATGATTTACATTTCCAGCAACTGTGCATAAAAGTATGCATTCCCCTTGATATTGGTTAAAAAATATAATAAAGCTAAGATTTAACAAGGGCTTATGTAATCCTAGAAATTGCTAGAGGCACATTAGTTCATTTACTCACAATAACTCTTATTGATTATGATTTGTATCATTTATTGAAGCAGAAAAAGAGAAACAGAGAGATAAAAACATTTCCAAATTAATCTGTCTAGTTTGTAAGTGGTACTGAGATTTAAACCCAAGTACTTTGACCCATGTTATTTTTCTAAACTTTATCAAAATATGAATCAGTGGCTATTATAACCTATAAGGTAAATATTTTATATGTTTATACATCATTTTAATTTCCCCATTTGTGAAGTTTCTCTTTTTCTAATCAACTTTATTGAGATATAACTTCCATATAAGAAAGGGCAGCCATGTTAAGTGTCAAGTTTTTCATGTTCTAGCAAGTGTATTTAACCTTGTGATCAACATTGCAGTCAAGATCAGCCACTTTGAAATCAATAATCTCTTCTCCAAGCATAATTAGTGACATGTTTTTCTTCCATTAGGTCAGTTCTGTCCATTCTAGAATTTCATGCAAATGGTATTACACAGAATGATGTTCTCTTTTCTGCCTGACATCTGTTGCTCAAAAAATGCTATTGAGATTTACCCAGATTTTCCTATATGTGAGTAGTCCACTAATTTCCATTTTTGAATACTGCTCCATTGTATAGATTTGCAATTGCTTTACTTCGTCACTTTCGATGGACATTTGGGTTATATAATACAATGACTCCATTTGACTGTTTAAGTGCTGACAGCTTTCAAGTGTCACCCCTTCTCTCTCTCTGACCCACATCTAGGAAGCCTGTTAAGAAAGCCCAGGTGCTCCCTCCTTTGGTGCCCGTGGGAATTTCCAACCACACAAGCTTCTGCTCTTGGGCAGAGACCCTCACCCCAGCCCCACCACCCATCTCCATCTTCTTTGCCTGCTTTCTTAATTCCTTTAACCCTGTTAACCACAGAAAACTTTGACACGTGAGTAAAAACATTTTTCATACTTTCTTATTGTGTGTGGCACCATCATTTCTCACCATTGGAGCCAAATTTGTATATAATGGGTCTAAGGGCTAGCAGGTGGCATGGTGATGAAGGCACTGGACTCCCACATAGTCTACTGCAGTTCGAGTTCCAGGCCTGGAGGTGGACTTTCTCACTTTGCATTTCTCTCTCTCTCTGTCTCTCTCTGGTCACATTAAAAATAACAATAACAAATAAAATTAAATAAATTGTGTATGTGTGTGTGTATACACATATATGTGTGTGTGTGTGTGTATGTATATATATATATAGGATATACATATATATATATATATAGGATCTACATCATTGCTGTAGTTGCCTGCACTGGTTGTTTTCACTTTGGGACTATTTTGAATATAGCTGCAATGGAAATTTACATTTTAAACTTTGGGAAAATATGTGTGTTTAATTGTCTTGAGCAGAAATCTAGATAAAGAATTGACTGGTCAGACTGTAGAAGAACAATTAACTCTAATGAAACTATTGAACTATTTTTTCAAATAGTTATGTTGATTATATTCTCAGTAACACTATATATTGATTACATTCTCAATTATTCTCATTGGTTAAATGTAGAGCAACTGGAACTTCCATATGGATTCCAGCCGTGCAGGGTGTTCCTATACCACTCTGCCACTGTGGCTGGGCCTCTATCTTCTTCAAGTGGCAACTTTGCTCATGAGTTTTAAATCTTCTTCCTTAGTAAAAATAAGCATTTCATTTTAAAGCTCTCTCTAAGCATTGCTTTAGTGGCATCTCACGAAGTTAAATACGTTATAATTTCTTTTTTATTCCATCCACTATATTTTCTCATTTGTGATCTCTTTTTAACCTATGAGGTTATTTAGAAGAGGATTGCTAAAGTTTTAAATATTTGACTATTGGGCTAGCAGGTAGAGAGTAATGGTTAAGGTTCTGGACTCCCATATGGCTGACCGCAGTGTGAGTCCTGGTTTCAATGGATTGAAAATCACACCAAGCCCCTGTCTGTGCATGACCAAAATCCCAGGAGAATGGAGGAGAAGGGACTGTGGTATGGCCATTCTCCTGGGGGGCAATTTCTTGCTTTTCATGTCACTGTCTCAATTTGGCGAGTACACATGTCCTCTGACATATATATTTGAGTACTTTAAAAGTTCCTTTCTGTTGCTCATTTTCAATTTAATTCCATGGTGGTCAGAGTTAAGTACATGCAATCTATTTGATTTTAATTATTTTACATTGATGAAACTTGTTTTACAGGTAAGAATAAGGTGTACCTTGGTGAATGCTCTTCAAATAAATATATGTTGCTGTTGTTTACTGTCTTTTAAATAATCAATTACAGTGCTAGTTGATAATGTTTTTTGAGTCTGCTATATTTTTTCAAATTTTTTCTGTGTATCTTTCCTACCAATTGCTGAAATCTTCAACTGCAGTTGTGGATTTGTGACTTTCTCCTTTCCGTTCTGTCAGTACTGGAAGTGGATATGTTAAAATTTTTATTGGGTGCAGACACAATTTGAATTTTTATGTCTTCTTATTAGATTGAGTCTTATTATTATGAAATAACTCTTCTTTATCTCTAATATTATAGTATTCCTTGTCATTTAGCCTTCTTCATAAAATATTAATATAATCACTCCACAGTTGTTATGTAGTGTTTGCATGGTATAAAAAAATTTCCCTATCCTTTTACTTTTAACATTATAATATTATACTATCTATGCTGTATACAATATATAATAAAACATATATATAATAAAACATATATCTTCACTTACTATGAGGCATTTTTATAGACTCTATAGCGGTGTGAATTAATTTCATTTTTATAATCTCTGCTTTTTAATTGGAATGATTAGAATATTTCCAATTAATTTAATTACTGATATGGTGAGATATGAGCCTATCATGTTTTTCTGTTATCTTATCTTTTTTAATAGAAAGATGTTTGCTATAGGGCACATGTGCTCACCAGAGAGACAGAGATATGGAAAGTGAGAAATAACCCCCCAGGGAGGTGGCCATGCCACAATTCCTTCTCTTCCATTCTCCTCTCTGGATAAGTTTTAAGCTGCAGGGTCTGAGACTTGAACCACAGTCAACTATGTGGGAGTCCAGTGACATAACCATTACACCATCTGCTGGTCTCCTCATCTTTTATTTATTCCTTTTTCCCTATTTTCCTGCCTCGTTTTAAGTTGAGTATATTAGTTTTTAAAATAACTTGTATATTTGTCCTATTAGCTATACATCTTTGTTTTTGTCTTGTTTTGATGATTGTTTTTTAAATAATTTCTCAAGTGTTTTCAATATTCATCTTTACACACATTACAGCCTATCTTCAAATAATATTGTACCACAATGCCACATAAAAAGTAAAAATATCAGGGACCAGCAGTTAGCATAATGGCTATGTCACTGAACTATGACACAGTCAACCGTGGTTCGCATCCCAGACCTGGTGGCTTAAATCTCATGCCGGGCGCGTGTGCGTGCGTGCCCAAGATCCCGAGAGGAGAATGGAGGAGAAGGGATTGTGGCATGGCCATCCCCCCGGGCAGTGATTTCTCGCTTTCTGTTTCTCTGTCTCTCTCTGTCTGTCTGGTGAGCGCATGTGCCCTATAGCAAAAACTCTCAAAAAAAAAAAAAAAAGTAAAAAAGTAAAAATATCATGGCTCTATGCTTCTATTTTCCCCCAATTGCAAATGTTATGTCTGCTGATTGCATTTTTGTTGTCTTCCTTTAGAGAATAATAAACTATGTTTGTTAAAGAATTATCTATTAATTTTTATTTGTTATTATTATTTAATTTGACAAGAGAGAGAGAAGGGAAAGTGAGAATGCCAGTCACCAGGTCTGGTACTCCAATGCTGATCAGCTGTTAGAGCTATGGAAATCCAGTTCCTCAACCACTATGCCACCTGCTAGCCCCCAAGAATTAAACCATGTTTAATATTTTGATGGTTTCAAAGCTCAGTTTTAAATTATATTAAGGCAGGTCTAGAGTAGTCTATACTTTACATCTACTTTAGCTTTACTATTAAGGCAGTGTATTATAATATTTAGTACCAAACACGCCAGGTGTTTAGCAAATGTTTTCTCTTGCCTTAGTTGAAACTCAAATATCTCCTCAACCCCATGTGAGCTCCAGGAACTGTTCAGGTTATAGCTCCCAGTGGTTCTTAGTCTGGGACATCTGACACATCATGGTTTAATAACCAGTCACAGACTCATGACACCCTATGCGGATTATAATGCTGCTTTACCACTTAGCTCCCTCCTCTCTGGTATGTTGTGCTTTCAGTTTTATCAGCCTCCCAGCACGCAGATCTCTATTCCTTCTCCTCAGCAAGATCACTGGGCTCTCTGTGGGTTCCTCCTCCTCCTTGTCCCATGGTCCAGAAAATTCCTTCACGCAGAAAGTCGTTGCACTTTTTGTATTTTCCTTCTCTAAGAGATTACAATACTGTCCTATCTTAGTCCAGTATCTGAAAAGGATGATGTTGGATATTTTTGTCCACATAGTTTACTGTTTACAGCAGTAAAACAAAGCTGAGACTGATTATTCTTTTGTGGTCAAAGGATCACATCCTTTGTGATCTAACATAGCACCATAAAGCTCAGTTCCACCACAGCCTACATTTGTGACTTGGACCACCTCATTTAAATTTGTTGAACCCCTATTCCCTTATCGACAAAGAAGGCATAAAAAATACACACAGCTAAGTGAAATGGTGGAGAACAGAAGCTGGGAAAGTAAGGGGGATGAGTGGGATAGGGAGAACTTGATTAACAGAAGACTGCAAGGACGTAAAGAGATGAGGTCTACAGTACTGTAACACAGTAGAATAGCTATAATTGGTGACAACTCAATATATAGTTTGAAATAGCTAGAAGATAGGATTTCAAATGCTTACAACACAAACTAATGAGAGATGTTTGAGACGGCGGGTTGTTGGTTTATTGCCCTCCCTCATTTGATCATTACGCATTGGAGTGATGTTTTGGAAACCATACTGTGCCTCATGTATATGTATAACCCTTATAGTTAGTTTAAAATTAAAGAAAAAATATGACCACATATTTTATTCTGCTTCGCACCTAATGACCTCCCTATTTAACAATCACCTGGACTTACGATCGGTTCCCCAGTGCAGAGAGTCCACTTCCTCAGCCTGTTTCATTTCCAGTGTTGGTTAGTATTCATTACATGAAGTAATTGCAATCATGCAAGACCACAAATTTCATTTATAAATGTACTTTATTGTGTACCCATAGTAGTATTTAGAATACATGGAAATGATTATGCTAGATTTGTACTTTTGTATTGTGGTATGTCTTGTTGCTTTCTGGTGTTTACCTATTAGGTAATGCTTTTAGTATGTATAGAATTATTCAAGTGTGCTGTCACCTGATATCTATTGAACAACACACACCCTCTGGTGGCAGGACACACCACAAAATATTGACCTTTAAAGTGACTTGTTTACCTATCGGTTCACCTAATGACCTATGAACATAACTTGGTTGTTAGGTGAGGAGTACCTGTACACATACTACTAGGCTGTTCTGCTCATTAATGAGTTAAATCTGATAAATACATCTTGAAGAACCATCTAAGTATTAACTCTCTTCCTCCTTCCAGGGAAAAGAAAGACTATAAAACAAGACCATTTCATTCAACACCCAAAATACAAAAAGCAAAATTTTGTGATATCTGTAATGCAAATTGTTCAATATCATCAAAACACATGCTAGGTACTGAGTAAAGCCTCTATCCTAAACTCATCCTCTTTCTGACCTCAGTGCAATTCCCTCAGTCTATACATAAGCTTCCTGTCCTAAGTTTTCCATTTGTGGACATCACCAGTTGTTATCTGCACATGTTGTCACCATCAACATGTCACTCATCATAATTTTAGTTAGGAAGTATTCTGTCTGCTTCTCTGCCCTGTCCATAAAACCCCAGGACACTTTCCTACTTTGACAAGTCTTCCCACCTAGTAGTTCACCTGTAGCATTGTTTCTACCTAAAGTGAAGTCTGAGCAGAGAGTTCTGTACATGTGTACTCTGCCACATGTCATGTCAACACCAAATATAAACCCAAGCAATTCAGTGGAGGCTCTCTTGGCTTCTTTTGAGAAGCTGTAAAATTAAAGCATTATCTCACACCTTCTCAAATAAAATCGCCCTTGGCATGAAATTGAAGAGTTCGCAAATCCTAAGGGGAAGAAAATCCACATATTTAAGAGCCAATGTTTAAACTATGTGCTAATAACTTTTCTATGTCCTAAAGAACAAAGATGAAAAAGATATCCCTCAAAGTAAGCAAAGATCAAAATAATTATATTTGGAAAAGTTCATAAACTGTACAGTTATTTAAAGGGGAAACATATAAAATCAGAAAACAGAATACAAATTACTACCATCTTCTGCTACATCATAAATGTGTAAGATACTTCAATTCAACTCAAAGCACAAAAAAAAAAATCAAGGCTTCACCTAATCCCTCAAATTTCTATTCCATTTTTTTATCCACAAAAAAATAACATGGTTGATTAGTCAAGTGACATCTTGATGATTAGTACATTATGGATTTGAACCTATGGTGAAGTGTTTTTAAGTAGATGAAGTCTTTCTTGACACCTAAGTGCTTTCTGTTGCAAGTCACACTATCTGAGATAAGAAGCAACTAAGTTATAGCAACATTGAGGCAATCACAGCAATGCTGCTCAAAGAACACAACGGCGCACCACAAACCAGTGATCTGTATTTTAGTTTATTATCAAGGAGAAAAGAGAAACTGGTTTTGAAAACCCTTATCATCGCTGCTCATTCTTAGCATTATAGAGATCTTTTTTATGGCCAACAAAGCATAATCAGTGTGTGGTAGTACTTTCCAGCCAAAGCTGGCGTTCAATAACTACACTTTGAGAAATCATGAAAGGAAAGATTAGGACTTGGGAATAATGTCCCTGAATTAGGAAGCTAAATTTCCAAGACCGATTAGAATTTGTGAAAGAAGAACGAACTACAATAGAGATTATTCAGTTGAAGTTGGCAGAGACCCATTCTTGTTTTTTGTGGTTTTTTTTTTGGAGAGGTTTTCGCTATAGGGCGCTTGCGCTCGCCAGACAGAGAGAAACATTAGAGACAGAAAGCGAGAAATCACCCCCTGGGGGATGGTCACGCCGCAATCCCTTCTCCTCCATTCTCCTCTTGGGATCTTGGGTACGCACGCACACGCACCCGGCGTGAGTTTTAAGCCACTGGGTCCAGGACGCGAACCGCGGTTGACTACATGGGAGTCCAGTGACATAGCCATTACGCTAACTGCTGGTTCCCCAGAGACCCATTCTTAATCATAGTTACCAGTCCCCTTTAGTGAGGGAACACTGGAAAATGGTATCAAAAATAACAATATAACCTTTAAAATTTGTTTCATGTAAACATGTTTATTAAACCATGTACAGTTTTATTATTATAAGTATAAGGTCAGTTAATCTAATGACTAAAGAATTTCTTCATGTACGCTTATATAGATATATTCCCTAGAGTCAATAGCATATTAAAATTTTAGCTATATTAAAGATTATATGTAGTTTATAATCACTGTCAAAAGAAACTTTACAGTTGCTAAGGAGAAAGATAAGTAATGAATCACCAGTAGTAGTTTCTTATAATACAGTTTTAAATGTAGCTATACCTCAGGAAAATATTTTACCTGGTATTAAGATTTTCCACTTAGTTATGTCTATTAATGCCAGAAAGAATATTTAGATTCTACATTTATATAACATTTAGACACAAATTCAGTTGTTCTGTTGAAGGAAAAATGTCTCAAAGTATACTTAATGATACTATAATTTGAGTGAAGTTTTTTCATTTCAGCATTTGGAAAATTATTCATAAATATGTATCATTCTATCTCCCTCAAATGGGTAGACATACAGTGCATATGACACAATTCCATTGTTAAAAATAAAAACATAAAAATAATTTCTAAAAGCTACTTTTCAACATACAAAATAAAACAAGCTAAACACCAATGATAAGGTGAAAGTCTTGAAAGCAACAAAAGTAAAACAATGTGTCATTTACAAAGAAAGGCCAATAAGACAAACAACTGATTGCTCATTAAGAACACTGGCAATGAGAAGATAATGGGAGAACATATTCCAAGTGGTCAAAGAAAAAAGAAGAAAATTTATTATGAAAACACCTATCAACCAATAATCCTATATGCAGTAAAGCTATCTGATGTAATAAGGGTATTCACAAACAAACGTAACTGAGATAATCTTTGACCAGTAGATCCCCGCTCACAAGAAATATAAAAGGAAATTCTTAAGGCTGAAAAGGAGCAGTGTGAATTCACAAGGAACTGAGATAATCTTTGACCAGTAGATCCCCGCTCACAAAAAATATAAAAGGAAATTCTTAAGGCTGAAAAGAAAGGAGCAGTGTGAATCCACAAGGAAAAAAAAAATAAAACATCACCAATAAAGATTATTATGTATTATACAGACAGTATAAAATGTATTGCTTCCCTTTAATTATTTTAACTGATTGAAAAGCATCTATATAAAGTAATATACATATATTATTGGGTTTATAAATAGAAATATATTTGACAATGACAAGACAAAGGAGGTGGCATAAAGGTGTATTGGCACAAGTCTGTATGGTAATTTTGCATCCACAGAAACAAAGAGAAGCAGAGATAATAAATAAACTTAAGACAACAAAAATAATAAATCTTATTTGTTGTCCTTTCTTCTCTCAACTTCTTTAAAAACATAATTATATAAAGTGATCATTTTAATAATGTATTGTTGGATTTGTAACATTTACAGATATAATATGTATAATAACGAGATCACAAAAAGGGGAAAAGGGAATAGAGTTGTATAGGAGTAGCATTTCCATATGTGACTTGAATTTACCATGAATCTGAAACTCTGATTCTGAGTTCAGATGTACACAATGAACCTTTGAACAATCAGTCAGAAAATAATTTTTTAATGTAGCGAAAGAGTAATTAATTAAAGTGCTATATTACAAAATATCCAATGCAAAAGAAAGTAGTGAACTGCTAGAGATGAAGTCTATAATACAAGAAGTCAAAATCTCCCTTGAAAGTATTAAAAGCAGACTAGATCATTCAGAAAATAGAATCTCAGATGTAGAAGAGAAAAGGGCTGGTCTAGAAAAATCCACCACAAAGACTGAAAAAATGGCCCCAAAATTTGAGAATAATATGTGAGAAGTACTAGATACCATCAAACGTCCAAATATCTGGATAATTGGCATTCCAGAAGGTAAAGAGATCCATAAGGGCATTGATAATCTATTCCATGAAATCCTGCAAGAAAACTTTCCAAACCTAGAGAGACATTCGAAGATCCAGTCCCAGGAAATACAAAGGACCCCAAATAGAATCAACCCTAGAAGATCTTCTCCAAGACACATTATAGCCAGGTTGACCAAAACCATAGACAAGGACAAGATACTAAGACTGGCAAGAGAAAAACATCAAGGTACCTACAAAGGACATCCCATCAGGCTAACAGCAGACCTCTCATTGGAAACAATGCAAGCGAGAGAGAGTGGGAAAATATATTCAAAGTGTTAAGTGAGAAGCAATTTCAACCAAGAATACTGTACCCAGCAAGATTAACTTTCAGGTGGGAAGAAAAGACAAG
>NW_006159915.1:1073301-1074353 GCF_000334495.1 Tupaia belangeri chinensis
AGGACAATTGTGGACACCGGAGGTGGTGTGAGAGGAGGGTGGGAAGGGACAGAGGGTCAGAAAGAGGGGTGGAAATAATTCTAGGAACTAGAAATGGAAAATATTTTGTGATGTGCATGATTGAGTCACTATGTAGTGTGTACTAGATGGGAGATTGCATTTTGTGTGCTCTGATGATGCTTAGGGAAGGAATGTAAATTGAGTTACAAAAAGAAAAAGGTTCAGGAAAAAAAAATATCTATTCAATGACTACAGTAGGATATGTAGCCCCAGTTAGGTGCTACTTTATAGGATGCGTAAAGTTAGACTTGTGTTCATGGTAATGTGTGTGTCACCTGTGTTTGCTATGAGGGTATTTGGATTGATTAGGGTCTTTGGTGATTCAATAAAATGTGGGGGGAAAACAGTATAGAAAGCAAACATAGATATCAGAGACAGTGTGGGAGGAGAGTAGGAGATGGCAGAGGGTAAGAGATAGGGAATCAAGGATGGGGGGAAAAAGCAAAACATACAGAAAACAAGAAATGAAAGATCATTTGCTGACAATAACATGTTTGTTGATGTGCTCGATTGAGAGAATATACAGTGTACTCTGGATGGAAAAACCTCATTTTGTATGCTGTAATGATGTGCAGTGAATGAATGCAAATAAATAAACTGGAATAAAAAAAGTAAATCAATAATATATATTTATAGAAAGTACAGTATAGATTCAAAGATACAAATTGATAGCAAGTAAGCTGAATTCTACCAAACAACAACAACAAAAAAGACTATAATTTTTTTTTCACAAACTACTCTTAGAAATGAAAGAGTAAAGAATGCTCCAGCAGTTAGCATAATGGCTATGTTGCTGGACTCCCACGTAGTCAACCGGGGTTTGAGTCCCGGACCCGGTGGCTTAAATTCACGCTGGGTGCATGTGCATGCTTGCCCAAGATCCCTAGAGGAGAATGGAGGAGAAGGGATTGCAGCATGACCATCATCCCTGGGGGGTGATTTCTCGCTTTCTGTCTCTCTGTCTCTCTCTGTCTTTCTGGCAAATGCATCCC
>NW_006159915.1:1074366-1098926 GCF_000334495.1 Tupaia belangeri chinensis
AAAAAACCTTTCCAAAAAGGAAAAAAAAAAAAAAAAAGAATGCTTTCCAACTCTATGAGTCTAGTATTATACAGATACCAAAACCAGATAAGACATAATAAATAAATAAATAAAAACAAGAACACAAAAATTGTGATCCAATAGCTCTTAAGATTATGGATGCAAAAAAATCCTCAACAATTTACTAAGTATCCAAACCCAGACACATATAAAAAGAACTATACACCATGACAAAGTAAGATTTACACTAAGAATGTAAATTGGTTTAATAGCTGAAAAACCAATTAATGTAATTAACCATACCAGAACAACAACAAAACACATCGTCATCTCAGACTCAGTAAAAGCATTTGGCAAAATTCCACACTATTTTATAATAAATACATTTGACACACTAGAAATAGAAGGGAACCCTCTCAATTTGATAAAGGACATCCACAAAAGACCCACAGCTAACATAATATTTAATGATGAAAACTGAATGACTTTCTTTTTTTTTTTTTTTGTGAGGTTTTTGCTGTAGGGCATGCACACTCGCCAGAAAGACAGAGAGAGACAGAGAGATAGAAAGCAAGAAATCACCCCCCAGGGGGGATGGCCACGTGGCAATCCCTTCTCCTCCATTCTCCTCTCAGGATCTTTGGCACGCATGCACACATGCCCGGTGTAAGTTTAAGCCACCGGTCCGGGACTCAAACCGCAGTCGTCTACATGGGAGTTCAGCAACATAGCCATTACGCTAACTGCTGGTCCCTAAAACTGAATGACTTTCTATTAAGAACCTGAAGTGAGACAAGGATATCCACTCTCACATGCCTAACCAGGGAAATTAAGTAAGATAAAGAAATAAAACACATCTAGATGTAGATTCTGAATTAAAAGAACTGAACAGAACCAACGAATGAGCTCAGTTAAGGTGCAGGATCACTATGCAAAAATTATTTGTATTTCTATGTAATTGCAATGAGTAATTTAAAGATGAAATTAAGAAAAAATTCAATTTTCAGTACCATCAAGAATAACATTTTTAAATAAATATTTTAAGAAGTACAAAAGTTATTAACTACAATGCCTTGCTGAAATAAATTAAAGAATAGCTACATAAGTAGAACACAATTCTATATTCATGGATTGGAAGACTCATTGTTAAGATCACAGCATCACCCAACTGATACATAGATTTTAGTTAACTCTCTACTATTAGATCATCGAGAAAGTCTTTTTTGCATAGAAAAACATTGAAAAGTACATCATGACTTTCCCAATGACATAATAGAATCCCTGTTGATGTCTCTGTAAAAACTGGCAAGCTAATTTTAAAATCTATGTGGAGGGTTTGGCAAGTGGACTCCCACATGGCTAATGGCGGTTCAAGTTTCAGACTTGGTGGCTTGCTTTCTCACTGTCCTCTCTCTCTTGCTCTCTCTCTCTCTGATCAAACTGGAAAATAATAATAATAATGATATATAAAGTTAAATAAAATATTTCTTTTTAAAAATTCAAGTGGAAATTCAAGGAAACAGAATAGAAAAAACAATCGTAAAAAAAAAAAGATCAAAGTAAGAGGGACTTAGATTACCCAATTTCAACACTTCATATAAAGCAACATTAATCAAGACAGTGTGGTACTAGCATAAGGATAAAAATATAAAGCAAATAAATAGAAGTAAAAGTCCAGAAATAAATCTATGTGCCTACGGCCAACTGACTTTCAACAAGAGTTCCACAGACAATCAATGGAGAAATAATGATTGTTTTGACAACTGGTGCTAGACCGCTTAATAACCACATGCAAAAGAATAGGATTGAAATGTTATCACACAATATATACAAAAGTAACTAAAAATAGATCAAAGAATTCAATGTAATAAGAGCCAAAACTATAAAACTCTTAGAAGAAAATTTAGAAATAAATCTTCATGACCTTGTATTTGGCAATAGATTCTTAGAAATAACATAAAAAACATGATCAACAACAATAAAAAAAGATCAATTAAACTTCATTAAAATTAATGCTCTCCTTTGGGAAGCAGCAGATGGTGTAATGGTTACATCACTGGACTTCCACATAGTCCACCATGGTTCGAGTCCCAGGCCTGACAACTTAAAACACATGCGAGGCGCATGTGCATGCCCAAGATCCCAAGAGGAAAATAGAAAAGAAGGGTTTGTGGTATGGCCATTCTATCTGGGGGAGGAGAGGTGATTTCTTGCTTTCTGTCTCTCTGTCGCTCTCTGTCTCTCTGGCTAGCATATGCATCCTATAGCAAAAGTCTCTTTAAAAAAAAAAACAAAAAAAACTCTCTCTTAAAAAAATAAATAATTAAAGCCTTTCTGTTTTAAAGGATATTATCAAGAAGAAAAAAAGAATTGGAGAAAATAGCTATAAATCATATATGGGGTAAGAGACTTGTACTTAGAACATACAAAGAACTCCTGCTACTCAATAATAAAAAGGTTTTAAATAGGGACAAGCAGTTAGTGTAATGGCTATGTTACTGGACTCCCACGTAGTCGACCATGGTTCGAGTTCCGGACCCGGTGGCTTAAACTCATGCTGCGTGTGTGTGCGTGCGTGCCCAAGATCCCAAGAGGAGAATGGAGGAGAAGGGATTGCAGCGTGGCCATTCCCCCGGGGGGTGATTTCTCGCTTTCTGTCTCTGTCTCTGTCTTTCTGGCGAGTGCACGCACCCTATAGCAAAAAACCTCTCCAAAAAAAAAAAAAAAAGGTTTTAAATACACGTTCTCCAAAGAAGCTAAACAAAAATGGCCAGTAAGCAAATTTAAAAGTGCTCGATATCATTAGAGAAATGCGAATCAAAACCATAATGAGATTATAATTCGTACCCATTAGAATTACCAGAATCAAAAAGTCAGATAACAAGTGTTGGCAATGATGTGGAAAAATTGAAAAACTTACACACTGCTGTCCTGAATGTAACAGTAATGTAGCCTGTGGCACTTCTTCAAATTGTTAAGTCTTGGAATATCATGTGATTCATCAGTTGTATTCTTAGCCTTCTACTAAGAGATAGGAAAACATGCATCCATACTGTACTTATACATGGATTTTACAGCAGCATCACCCATAACAACTAAAGCATGGAAAGAACATAAATTTCCACCAGCTCTTTAATAAAACACCCACCAGCTCATGAATAAAACACGGCATATCTATCCAATGTTCATAAAGAGGAGTGGAATGCTTATTTACTTACCCATGCTACAACATTGATAAATCCTGGAAGACTAAGTGAAAGAAGCCTGTAATTTAAAGAAAACAATCACATCCTTCCATTTATAAGAAATACCCAGAATAAGCTAATCAACAAAGATATTAGTGGATGCTCAGGGCTGGGAGGCATAGGACATAGAGAAGTGTATTAGTCAGAGTTCTCCAGAGAGACAGAACCAATAGAGGAAGAGGAAGAGAAAGAAGGAGGAGGAGGAAATAGGAAGAAGGAGAAAAGAAGAAGAAGGAGGAGGAGGAGGAGGAGGAGGAGGAGGAGAAGAAGAAGAAATTTATTAGGCGAATTGGCTCATACAATTATTGAGACTAAGTAGTTGCATTTTAAGCTATCTCCAAGTCAGCGGACCAGGGAAGCTGGTGGCATGACTCAGTCTAAGCCCTAAGGATTAAGAACCAGAGTTGCGGATAGTGTAACTTAGCAAAAGGCTGAAGGCCTGAGGACCTAAGGGGTTGCTGGTGAAATCTTTGAGTCCAAAGGTTAAGAGAACTTAAGAGTTCTGATGTTTAAGGGCAGAAGAAGAAAGGTGTTTCAGCTATGAGAGAGAAAACACATTTACCTTTTCTCTTACCCCTTCCTTTTTTCTTTCTTTCTTTTTAAAAATTGCCAGAGAAGAGAGAGAGGAGAGAGAGAGAAAATGAGAGAAAGAGAGAGAGAGAACTTCCCCAGCAGCATAGTCATGCTACAATCTCTTTGCCTCTATTTCTCCATTTCATCAGAATTTTGAGTATGCATGCACACGTGCTTGGTATGTTTTTGAAGACACTGGGGTGGGATTCAAACCTTGGTTGTCCATGTGGGGATAGATTTCTTGCTGACTTTTTTTTTAAAGACAGAGTCCTTGTCATGTAATTCTCCTGCCTCAGCTTTCTTCCTGGGACTATGGGTGTATGTCACCATCCCTGGCTCTCTTTCTCTTTCTTTTCATTTTTTAAACAAGTTTTTACTGAGTTGCCCAGATCACCCTCATGCTTCTGATCCTCCTGCCTCAGCCTCCCCGAGTTGCTGGAATTACAGGCACATGCCACAACGCTGAACTTTCAAGGACCAGAAAAGGAGCCCAGCTTCCTATTATTTTCCCAGTCAGCCAAGCACAACACATGAGAGGCATATGCCACCCTGGTTGGGCCTCCTCTGTCTTTTTTTTTTTTCTGGGTCCCCAGATGATTGGTTGGTGCCCATCCGCATTGATGGTAGACTTTACTCACTCAGTTCACAGGCAAACACCAAACTCTTTTGGAAACATCTCATTGACATACCTAGAAATAATGCTTTACCAGCTATTTAGGTGTCCTTAATAGGGTCAAGGTGACATCTGAAATTAACCATCACAACAGATAATAATTACATACTATGGAGTTTCCTTTTGAGGGGAATATGCATGTGTTCTAAAATTGATTGCGCTAGTCTTTGACCATAAGTACATTAAAAATCATCGACTTGCACATTTTAACTGGGTGAGCTGTATGGTATGTGAACTATGTCTCAGTAAAGCTGTTTTAAAAATCTACTTTTCAGCATAGCTGTAAAATTGAACAATATTTCGAAAATTCAAAAGAGCATATGGCCAAATATTTTTCCTCTTTGAAGGCTTGTGTTAATCATACCTCAGTTTCTGATTCATTTACATGTAATTCATCAGCATGGTTTCTAAGGAGGCATTTGATGACTGAGGGACTGATAAACCATTTATTTGGTGAACCTTGGTTGGTTGTTTTCTTTTTTCCCTCTGAACCATAATTCTGTACTTGACAACATTAGTTTTAATTTAGTTCTGGAAAGGTTCATTTCCAGTTCCAAACTCAGATCTCAGGAATTGCAAGGGAGTCCGACTTTTTTGTAAAAATGCGGAACATATTATTTCCTCTGATTTGAAAGATGAAGAAGATTACATGTGACACTGATGAGTGAGATAGCAAGTTCAAATGCCTGGAGTTTTTAGCCATATGTAAAGTAATACATGGCACCCCAAGCCTGCTTTGTACTAATTCTCTTTCCTGTGGCTGGGCCATGGTGGGGGAAAAGGACTGTCACATGAGAACTTAGAAGAGGCAAGGACAAACACAGAAAGGACTATTACTGACCCCATTTGATGCAGTGACCATCTGCTAGCTTCCATATACAACTTCCACCCATGGAAGAGTAATAAAAAACCAAAATGTACTGGCTACTGGCGATTTCTTAAGCTCTGTGAGGAATGGCCCATGGATGAGACCAAATGGGGACAGGACTTGGGCACTTACCTGCAGCAGCTGGTAGCATAGGCCTTTCGGGAGGGAGAAGACACCCAAATTGCAGAGCCTAAGGCTTGTGATCAGATGTACCAGAGCTTAGCACGACTCCATTCAAACTACTACAAACACAAGTACCCTCGTCCCAGAGACACTAGCTTCAGTGGCCTGTCCGTGGAAGAGTACAAGCTGATCCTGTCCACAGACACCTTGGGAGAGTTTAAGGAAATGAATAAAGGCATGTGGAAGAAACTGCAGGAGAAGTTTGCCTCCAAGGGTCCTGAAGAGAAGCCTAAGGTCTGGGCTCAGTCCTCATCTCACCCACGTACCTAAGTATGGAGCCTCAGATGTTGCCATCTGCAATAAAACCCATGATTTCTCTCAAGGGGAAAAACAAAACAAAACAAAACAGAACAAAAACAAAATGTACTGTAAAGAGAGGATAGTGAATAAGAGAAGAAAGATGATACAATTATTAACTTGATACTTAATTGTAGAATCAATGTGCTGCTGAGACACTGACTCAGGCGTATTTAAGAGCTATTGGCTGCCTCGAATCCCCAAGACCAGCAGCACTGAACATGTACCATGGAATAACTCCGCATAAAGTGCCCTTCCTGGAACAGCAAACATGCCCTCGAGATATAAAATGAAGTGCTAATTGTCTTCAACTTGAGAACTTGACTCTTTATGGATTTTTCTTGTTGTTGATTGCATGGCTCGAATGTACACAAGTAGCAGAAGTCTTGCCAGGAGTATCATGGCTTACAAAGAGTGATATGCAAGATATATTGCACATCCTTCTATTTCTCTCTTCCCCTATGTCTACACCCAATGGCAACAACTTCAAAATGCTGCAAAAACCTGCCAAGAGATTACATTCTTAAATCATATCAGAGATTAACTTATTAGTGACTGTGTGGTTAGTAACTAAGAAAATAGAAATTTCTATTTTGTCAACCTAAAAACCTTTATTAGCCAGGAGGTTAAAACCGATCTTCTTAAATAATCACAAACAAAACAAAACAACAATTTTAATGTTCATTAAAATGTTTTAATGTCACAGGACCCAGCCTAGCTCCTATTCAAAATCTTTATATTGGGGTCAGCAGGTGGCGTAGTGGTTAAGGTACTGGACTCCCATAAGGTCAACCAAGGTTTGAGTCCTGGACCTGGCAGATTGAGATTCATGCTTGTATATGTGTATCTAAAATTGCAGGAGGAGAGGGATTGTGGCATCCCACCTGTAGGGTGACTTTTCACTTTCCCTCTCACTATTTCTCTGTCTCTGGTAAGTGCACACACCCTATGGCAAAACCAAAATAAAAATTAAAATTAAAATTAAAAAAAAACACCCTCCTTATCATTAGTAAGCCAGAATTGGCTTTACAACCCCTTTTCCCATTGCTGGGAAACAGCCATCCTTACTCCATCTGCTTTACAGTGAGTCAGTGTAAGTAAATGAGATTTATCAAGAGAAGAAGAGCTAAAGGAAAAAACCTTTCATCCCAGTGAACTAATATTATTTTGGAGACTGCTCTGCCACCCTTTAGGATACACACACACACACACACACACACACACACACTTGTGCACCTTTTTTTTTTTTGGAGAGATTTTTGCTATAGGGCGTGTGCACTCGCCAGACAGAGAGAGACATTAGAGACAGAAAGCAAGAAATCACCCTCCAGGGGGGATGGTCACGCTGCAATCCCTTCTCCTCCATTCTCCTCTCGGGATCTTGGGCATGCACGCACACACGCCCGGCGTGAGTTTTAAGCCACCGGGTCTGGGACGCGAACCACAGTCGACTACATGGGAGTCCAGTGACATATCCATTACGCTAACTGCTGGTTCCCCACTTGTGCACTTTTAAGAGTGGTTGGATAGTGATTTAAGGGATAGGCAAGGTTATGAATAAATGTAGACCTGAGGAATTGGAACTGTTAGTTGCACTGTGACCCTGCCGGAGTTAGACAGAAAGCTGAGGAATTCCTAGTTTCCAACATGCACAGAACTGGGAAGAAGAGGTTAGAGAGACAGTTTTTCTTCTCTTCTATGAAAGCAAAGAATGATTTCATTCATATTTTCTATAATGATAACAATACACACAAAAATAACAAGATGAAATAGTTATTAGGGAGTATGATGTGTCGAACATTGCTCTAAATTCTTTATATGGACACTTCCACTTCACCTGCACATCCTTCAGGGTAGGCGCTATTATATTCTCACTTCCAAAATGTGAAAACTGAGTGTAGAGGGATCGAACACCTTCCACCGCATCACATTGCTGAGCTGGCAGAGGGAGATTGGAATCAAAGGTACAGACCTTGGAAGCCATGCCTCACCTGTTTGTGTCAGTAGAATTGCAGGGGGGAGGTACTGGGGACAGTGGACAAGACACATGGCCTATACATTAGTCCAATTCACCAATGGTTTATTGAAAGCTGCCTATGTACAATGAGAATCATGGACTCCAAATATATTTTTTCTACCCCACATGAAAATCCAATCATAGGGGCCAGCAGGTGGCATGGTAATTGAGGGCACTGGACTCACTCCCACATGGCTGACCATGGTTCAAGTCCTAGAGCCAGCAGCTTGCTTTCTCACTTTCTCTCTCTCTCTCTCTCTCTCTCTCTAGCTCTGTCCTTCTCTGGTCAGATTTTTAAAATAAATAAATAAATAATGTTAAACAAAAAAATTATTTTTAAAAATCCGATCATGGGGCCAGTAGGTGGCGTGGCGGTTAAGGCACTGGACTCCCACATGACCAGCTATAGTTTGAGTTCCAGACCTGCTGGCTTGCTTTCTCACTTTCCTGCATTCTCTTTGTCTCTCTCTGGTGAGAACATCTGTCCTACAGCAAATTTTGTAGAAATAATAACAGCAATAAATACAATTAATAAATAGTTCTTAAAATCCAATCAGTAGAATTACAAATGAAGAAAAAAAAATTTTTAGATTTTCTTATGCTTATGACTGGGAAGAAAGGCTTTCAGTCATATACACAATGATTAATTCATAAAACATTAACAAATACAGGTGAGACAGACTGTGGATTGATAGAAATGATATGAATATGACTAAAGGGTCCTATATAAAGTACCATAAAGTTAAACTAAAATAAGTCTCCCTACTGAAGAGTCATGCCAGAGTTGCTGCCTTAAAATAGATCAATCACTGGTTTAACAAGCCCTCTAGAGGATAGGGAGGGGACATATAGAAAGAAGAATATTTAAAATATTGAAAAAAAAAAAAAAAAACCTTCTAGAGGCTTGAGAAAAAACATAGCTTTAACAATGTGGGCACCAAGCCCAAAACTGCCACGTTGCCTTTGGGGATAAAGACATTTAACTGCGTTCCTGGACGTATAACAAAACAGACTGCTTTCCTCTTCTTCTACCTCCTCTGTAATAAATAGGCAAAGATGTGCTGTGTGAAAATAATGCATCTGGGCTTTGAGGTATATGCTGACACTGAGAATCTGAAATGGGCTGACTCATGGGCCTTGTGAATTTTTTCCTTCATTGTCTTGATTAATAAGGTTAGTGGAAGTCAAGTTATGAGAAAAGCAGTTGAGAAAAGATGAATTTTTCTTTCCTTTCAGAAAATACCGCCCCACTTTTAATTACACAGGCTGTATTTAACACAATGAACAATGTTTTGTTTAATTCTACAAACAAGAAGAGTAGCCTTTTAACATTTTTAGCAGAACATATAAAAATACTATCAGGTTGTAATTAGCTACATGTCCCTAACCTCATAAGAGTGGTCATTTTGACTAAACATACTATCCTATAAGGGTGAGGCCCTGGTGCTTTGGACCTGACAGACTTAAGACAAACTTCTGGCTTGATAAATGAATGACTGTAGAATTCTGGGTAAATGATTTAAGCTTAATTATTCTATTAATAAAAATGGGGATTATAGATCATACTTAAGAACTGGAGAAAAGGGCCAGCCCTGTAGCGCAGAAGTTAGGCACTGTGCGTAGGAAACTGGATCTCACATGACTGATCATGGTTCACATACGTTCCTGCCCTGATGGCTTGAGAAACAGCCAGGTGCATGTGTGTGTGTGTGTGTGTGTGTGTGTGTGTGTGCCAAATCCAGATGGGATGGAGAAATAGAGGAAAAGGGATTTCAGTTTGACCACATCCTATTGGAAGTGTTTCTCCTCTCTCTATGGCAAGCACACACGCTCTCTGGCATTTAAAACAAAAGAACTAGAGATGAACCAACAGGTGGCATGGTGTTTAAGTGGTGCTAGATCACACGTGGTCAACTCTGCAGTTTACATCCTGGACCCCAGTGGCTTGTACAACGTGTTGTACTCATGTGTGTGTGCCCCAAATCCTAAGAGAATAGAGAAGAAGGGACTGTGGTGTGGCCATTCCCCCTCTGGGGAGTGATATCTCATCTTCCTTCTCTCTCTCTCTCCAGGGAGTGCATGAACCCTAAGGCAAAAAAAAAAAAAAATCTAAAAAAAACAAAAATATGGCAAATCACATTATAAACAGCCTATCCCTTATCTGATGAACAAATTGACTCACAGGAATGGCACTAACCAGTGCCACATTCCTTGATCTGACTGAGATTGCTACCAACATTTTGGAAGTCTTTTATATAAGGAACTGCTTTAGCTAAACATGTTGGACTCACAGGAGACCCAGATATACTTTGCTATTCCTGCAATATACACAGATGTAATAACGGGTAATTTGTGGCCCAAACTCTTAGCCCCTTAACTCTACCAACAGCCTTACTGCCTAGTCATCAAATGTTTATGTAGCTTTCATTGCATGGTTAACATGGTTATTACCAAGGCAACCAAAAAACACAGCACTCTGAGTTCATGGACTTCAGAAAGTGTTGGGGGGTCCGAGAGGCAGAATTATCTGGTTGGGCAGGCAAGAAACAAAGGAAATGGGGAAATATAAGGCAGGTTGACAGATAAGAGGGTAGACGGTTTGTTCGTGCCAGTGATCTGAGAAAGAACAGCTGTTTGAAGTAGCTTTCCCCTTATGCAATGAAAAAAAGTGCTTTTTAGATTGTTTTATCAGATCCAAGGTAGCCACTTCTTATATTCCTAAGGTTTATTTGTTTATTTCCTCCATAAGCCAGTAAGATGAGAGAGCACCCCCAACAGAGTCTTAATTCCGCAACCCAAATCCCTGGTGTCATTCAGTACTGGGTCATGGGCACGCATGTGCCTGGTGTACACAGAGAGGCCTCCTGACTTGAACCTGGAAGCTTTCCACGTGGGTCAGCATCACAGCGCATTGTTTTACCGCTGTGCCAGTATCTGGCCCTTACTTCTGATTTTAATTCCGTTTTTGTTTAATTACCCCAGCTAGGTTTGGGGTTTTTATGGGGGGATTGGAGTGGGGAGCTTGGTTTTAATACAGAAGTCTTGCCAATATATTTTCTAGGAATCCCACCAGCAATTGTTAGGACTGAATATCTTTTAAGTGTTATAAAAATCAGTAGGAATTGGGGGAAGAAATTTCACTCCTATGATATCTGGAACAGTTTTCTTCAACACTCCTTGGACAGAAAAGGGGCTCTTGCATGGATTGAATTGAGTCTCTAAAATTTTCATGTATTGAGGTCCTAAGCTCCCATGACGGCAGAAAGTGGATGTATTTGGACACAGGGTCTTTAATATACCGGTGTCCTCATAAAAGGAGGTGATTAGGAGACAGATAGGCACATAGATGAGACTGAGTGAAGACACAGTGAGAAGGTGGACTTTCACAAGCCAGGGAGAGTGTCCTCAGAAGAAACCACCCTGCTAACACCTAGACCTTGGACTTGCAGCCTCCAGAATTGTGAAAAAATATTTTTTGCCACTTACACCAGTCTATAGTCCTTGTTGTGGCTGCCCTAGGTAATTAATACAGGCTCCATAGCAATGGAAAATTTGTCTTCTCAGGTTATTTGATTTCAGTTCATAATAAGGATGTAGAATTATAAACATTGTTTAACATTTTTGAAGAAACCTCGGTCGTCACCCTCTAGGATCAAAAATGTGCCTTTCCTTCTGCTAATCCCTTTAGCTTTTTCCTCCTTTGGTAAAAGGTAAGGTATCAGACTAGGACCAGACCTCCAAATTTTTCCTTTGTGAAAGAATAATAATCTTCCTACTGTGCAATACTCTATTTTAAGTTTAACAACAAAAAAAGAATTTCCCTCTACCTTGGTCTTTGTAAAGATTGAAAAAAATCTCTATTTGTTAATTACTTTCTAATTTTAAAATGTTTCTCTCACTTGTTTTTGTTTGTTTGTTTGCACCACCATAGAAGGGAGAGGTCACAGGGTAACAGGTTTCTAAACAATATCTGTCAGCAGAAAATGACTTGGGATGGGATCAGTTAGTTCTTTCTCATTCATATTTCAGAGTTTAATAGGAAGTCAGAATGCTGGACCAGTAAAGCAGGAAATTCTTTACAAGCCCCCACTTCCACATATGCCATCTCTTTTAAAATCCATCTGCTGAGGCTCAACAGTGTCCCCAAGTTTCCTCAACTAGTTTGTCAGTAGGCAGTTCCCTACTAGTGATCCTAGTCACACACACACACACACACACACACACACCATTGATTTGTTTTTCCTTCAGGATGATGAGTGTGAAAATGTTTACAAAGATGACATGAGAACTGAACACTGTTCATAAACTCTCTGTGCCACACAACATCCATAGAGTTATCAGAAGAGTATGTTGTGGAGGTGTTTTATTTCTAAAGGTCTGTTTAATCATTGCTTCCCATAATCTTCAAGAAAACCTGAGGTTTCCAAAAGTAGGCAGTTATTTTCCAGGTCTGTCAGGTGTGAAAGGAGGGGTGACCAATGTCAGAATGGTTAACTCAGTCAACAATAGGCAGTCCTAGAGCCCAGGTCTTCCGTTCCCATCTAGTACATTCCCTCACATAAAAGTACATACGTGCTGTGTTTATGTGCATGTTTGCACTTTTTTAGTCACTATTTGAATATATCAGTTATTTAAAAGAAATGGTTTGAAATTACTTGTCAATCAAATGAAGTGTTACTTCGGTTGTATACGTAACCTCTGCCTGTAGTATATGGGATACAGGTGCTTTGTTATGTCAGAGGGATCCAGACAATTAATGTGCTCTTTCCCGTCTCCTATTTAGCACACAGCAAGGCTGGCCTGTATGAGTACCCTCATGTGATCCTTGATTGCATTACAAAATATGATCAAAAGACTCCACCTCAATGGGCATGATTGTGCTGCTTGCTAAACTCAATGGCAATTTATTTAAATATGATACTCTGCAGGAGGACTCCATCAAAGAAAAGGCAAAACAGGCACTTTATCATTTCCATGCGAGGCATTTGGAGTTAGTGCCTCTTGAAAGCATTGGGGGAAACAAGGATAATGCCGGTGGAAGAGTTAAAATGTGATATGATCATAAGCGCCACTCTCTATGCACAATGCTAGTTATGTCCTAAAGTTAATGGTTGGTGGTCCCTTCTTAACACAAATCAGCCTTCCAAGCAGAGGAAAGGGATGGGTGTGGGTGGTAAGGAAATTAAGAGCATGGATTCTAGACAATAATGCATCTGAGATAATCGAATGATGCAAGCAGATTAGTATGCAGTGTGTGGCAGAGTGCCGTTAATTCACTAAAAAGCTAACTCAGGCAAATATAAATTAAAGCATGTGCAGGATCAGACTATAAAAATAAGAGCAATTAGCACTGCAGTATGTGCACATCTGCAATAATCCTGTTTGATGCATCTTCTATTAATTTATTTTATTGGAAAGAAAAAAATCAGGTCAACAGAAGGAAATGAACAGTTTTGGCCACTACAAAGCATTTCCAAACATTGACTAAGTTTGCTATGTAAATGTGTCAAATGTTCTTCTTTAAGCCCAGAATAGAAAGACAAACTGCCTCCTATTTGTAAAGCTATGATTTTTAAACTTACAAAGCTTAATTTTTAGAAGAGTGCTAATGACAACTTCTTTCATGTAGTATTTTTCTCCCTGGTAACGTGCTTCCCATTTTTATAGGAAACATTATATTAAAAAGTAAGTTTAATCATTTTATTTACTCATACCTGCAAACTAATCAAATCTGTGTTGAATATGTAATGTAAAAAATTATAATTATGCTCTTGAATTTGGAAATACTTCATCGTATAATCTTTATTCCACAATATGTCTTAAACATTTCTATGTGGAAGTACAGAAAACAAGATATTAGATATACATTAATATGTGAAGACTCAATTAGTGCAGAAAGTATTTCTGGAATGCAACAATTAATTCATTAATTTAACCTATCTCAAGAGGTTGTTAAATACTTCTCACTAAATGTTATTGTACCAGTGTTTTCTGAAACCACTAGTATAGGCAGGGAAATAATCAGTTCTCAATAAACTTAATTATATATTGAAAAATGGATATTTCTTAAACATCACATCCTTTGTGTCTAATTTATAACCAATATAATTGTAAGATAGAGGGAGCTCAAAATTTAAAATAAAAAATTGTATCTGGGAAAGTAGTCTAGGTCAAAAAAAATTATTTTTTTTTCTTAATTAAAATTGGAAGCAGTCTGTGCTTTGTAACCCGTGTAAATTTATCTTTAACTCTGTGATTCACATTTGCTTACTTTAAATTACTAATTCACTTGAAAATTACTTCCTTTTTCATTTACAAACAAAGAAAACTAATATGACTATTAAATGAAATAATGCAATTTATTAATCATCACTGTTCAATTCTTTTGACAAAATTCCAGTTAAGCAGAAATACTTAATACTATTACCATTATATAATTATGCACTTTAAATATTATCACCAAGGAAGTATCTATAATTCAAAGAAGTTAATATTTCTATTTTTATAGAGTTAAAAAATATAAAGCATTGTTCTCAATCCAGGAAGGTATTTTTATATAAATTAAGTGTAATTATGATAGTAAATTGTGTATTGAATAGTTTCTTTAAAAATAAAAACACTTTTAATATAAATGGTATTCTTAAAAATTCAAAATATGCTCTCTGCATTTAATAGTCATTAACTACTAAATCAGAAACAGTGGATAACTATAAGAAAAGGTATGACATAATTTAATTACATACAGTAGCAAATCAGATTAAACATTTTTATCAATAGAAATTTACTTTCTTGAGTGACTTATGAGTTTCAGTTTCTATATAAACGTATTTGAGATAATGTTTGAAAGCAACTTCAGAAAAACATATCCTTTCCAACCGTTGAACTCTGGGCTTCTGTGTTGTATACGTAGAGGAGACTATTTCTTGAGACCTAATCTGTGTGACCAGCCTGAATTTCTGGCTTAAGTAAAATAGTTGGGCTTAAAAACATTGCTTTTCCCAGATACCACATGCATAGATTAGGCAAGTTAATATTAATTTTAAAAACCAATTTGAGAATATCATTTTTGCCAAGCCTATCCTATTAATTACATCTACACTACAGATCCTCATCTGCGTTGTCATGTTAGAAGTCTTTGAATTTATGGTTTTCATTGATGTATTAAAATTAGTTAAGAATTGATACCTATGAAGAGTATTATTTTATATTAAGTAAACATGAATGCTAGTGTCTCAGATAAATGCACTAACCACGTGTGCCCTCTATCACGTCACCCTGCCAATACAATTTTTGTTTCTGTTTTTGTTTAATTTTTATCTATCTGTGGGCTAAATATTACCTGTCATTCTTCAGAGGTCCTAACATCCCTAGAACACAGAGCCAGATCAGAGCTTCTGCATTAACTCTCAATTTCCTGGTTTTTTGAGGGCTTCGGCAGACCCATAATGTTTCTTTAACGTTGGGTTTTTTTTGTGGTTTAATATTTCTAAAAGCAGTAAATTATTTCCAGCATATGTAAAAAAGACAAATTTCTCTGTGGTTAGTGACCACAAAACAAAACAAGAAACAGAAATACTCCAGAGCATGGATCCTAAGAATAGTTTCAAGTTTTAAACCCTTCCTTTGATATCATAAGTAAAAAAGGAAATTTTAATGAAGAATTGTGAACTAGTATTTTATAGAAGACTTCTGGCCAACATGCAATTCTGTACCTATCATTTCCATTATCAGTAATAAGAATGCTAATCATCACATAAACTTACACACTCATTGTCTCATATGCATATATCATATCTCTGAGCTGTTGAATAAAATTAATATTACCTAGTAAATATATCTCATCAATGATTAAGATATTCTCTTAATTTTCAACTCAAGAAACTAATAAAAAAAATTTAAAAACAAAAATAGGAAGAAAAACTACTAGCAAGTAATTTTTAATAGCAAGGAGATATTATTGATTTATCATTGTTTTTATATTTGCTTTCAGATCTCAATTTTTTGTGTTTATTTCTTAACTATAGTAATTTAGAAAGATTTTGGATTTTTTAAAATAATGCTTCATTTTACAACCTTCAAGATAAAATTTTAGAAAATATAACATTTTAATTGATCCTGTAAAATTTAAAATTGGCATCTGAAAATCATAAGTAAAAAAGGAAATTTTAATGAAGAATTGTGAACTAGTATTTTATAGAAGACTTCTGGCCAACATGCAATTCTGTACCTATCATTTCCATTATCAGTAATAAGAATGCTAATCATCACATAAACTTACACACTCATTGTCTCATATGCATATATCATATCTCTGAGCTGTTGAATAAAATTAATATTACCTAGTAAATATATCTCATCAATGATTAAGATATGCTCTTAATTTTCAACTCAAGAAACTAATAAAAAAAATTAAAAACAAAAATAGGAAGAAAAACTACTAGCAAGTAATTTTTAATAGCAAGGAGATATTATTGATTTATCATTGTTTTTATATTTGCTTTCAGATCTCAATTTTTTGTGTTTATTTCTTAACTATAGTAATTTAGAAAGATTTTGGATTTTTTAAAATAATGCTTCATTTTACAACCTTCAAGATAAAATTTTAGAAAATATAACATTTTAATTGATCCTGTAAAATTTAAAATTGGCATCTGAAAGAAAATAATTTCTTGACAATTAATTTAAAACAGTAACTCTAAATTGTTATTTTATTCAAATATTATCAGTGATATTGAATCATAGAATCATAGAATGATGGTGTTAGTGCTGTAATTCAACACACTTCCCAACTTTAGGGAACCTGCTTGATGTCCATATAAATTCAGTTAATTGGTTAAATAAAATAGTTAATAAGTGGTGGAGCTTAGACTAGTCTTGTTCTTCTTTTCTCCTTTATTCCAAAAACTATTCCAATGAAATCGGACTTTTACTTGGGACAAAATAGATAATGCAAGTACCTCACAATTGCCAAAAGATACAAATGCCAATGAGAAGGGGAACATCAATGGTTTGATTACTCTATATAATAAAAACAAAAGCAAAAATCATACTTAGATTATCTAATAAAGCATGGAACATTCTTAAGCATCTTTCATTGTCTCATGTTGCTAAAGGTTTACCTTTCTCAAATTTGGCCTCTTCTGTAGAGAGAATGCAAAGCAATGGAAGTTTTGTAGACAAGAGAGAACAGCAATGACAAAACACTATACAGAGACTCTCAAATTCGGGCAAAGTAAGATAATGGAGTATTTAACTGTTTTATCATAACTCCTACTTGTTTATACATATTTCTTCTGGAGCAGATCAAAACTAAGCTGAGAACCTAGATGGTATGCACAGATAAAGAAAATGGACATATCACTTTGAAATTTTTCCTGATATGGTAAAACAAATGTTATATATGGAACAGCTTTTTCTAAACTTTTAAAATTACATAGCTGAGGTGGGGGGGGGCAGGCAGGTGGCATGGTGATTAGAGGCAATGGACTCCCACATGGCCGACTGTAGTTTGAGTCCCGGACCTGGTAGCTTGCTTTCTCACTCTTTCTCTCTCTCTCTCACTCTGTTCCTCTCTGGTTAAATTAAAATAAATAAATGAATAAATAAATAATAAATAAAGTTAAATAGAATAATTCTTTTTTAAAAAAAGTTAAAGAAATTTTTTTAAATTACATAGCTTGGATTTAAAGTTTTCTAATCTTAGATAATTAGAAAAAATACAGCTCCAACTTTTTTAAAAAATAAATTACCACAGGTAATCTACACTAATGACACATTCAGCATATATATTAGAATTGTGCCGGGGGGGGGTGGTGCAGGTGATAGTGCAGTGTTAATGCAATTGAACCCACATGGGAAGGTACTCAGGTTCAAGTCCCAGGACCTTTTCTGAGCATACAGGGGACACACGTATGTGCATATGATTTGGGCTGGCTGAGACTAGGGATGAACCACAGTGTAGGGACCCTGTTGAAGTGTGGGGGTCTGTCTCTCTCATAAAAGAATAATGATATGTATGGTAATATCTCTGACTAGATCAATATCCAGTCTATCCATGATGGGAAAATTCATTTCGTATGCTGGTATGATGCACAGAGACTGAATGTGAAAAAATAAATAAAATTATAAAAAGAGAAAATAAACCTTAAAAAAAAAGAATTGTTCCAGAATTTTTTCTGGCTTCTTGTGATAATCCTTTACTATGAAAGATAGGCTTTGATGTAAAAAGTCAAATTGCATATGAAACAACTCTTTTTGGGTAGTGAATTGGTTTGTTACAAATGTATAATTATTCTCAGAGGGAAACCATAATCTTTTTTATTAGCAAATTATCTCTTTAATGAACTTTATTGTTATTAATACTAGAGAATTTTTTCTGGCTTCTTGTGATAATCCTTTACTATGAAAGATAGGCTTTGATGTAAAAAGTCAAATTGCATATGAAACAACTCTTTTTGGGTAGTGAATTGGTTTGTTACAAATGTATAATTATTCTCAGAGGGAAACCATAATCTTTTTTATTAGCAAATTATCTCTTTAATGAACTTTATTGTTATTACTACTAGTTTTTCATTTGACCAGAGAGACAGAAAGAGGAAGTGAGAAAAAAAAAAAAAAAAAGGCACCAGATGTGGGTCTCAAACCACAGTCGATCATGTGAGTGTCCAGTGCCTTAACTACCACACTACCTGCAAGCCCACTATGTCTAAAAATATATAAGGCTAGGGACCAGCAGATGACATAGCAGTTACGTCGCTGGACTCCCAAGTGGTCAGCCACTATTCAAGTTCTGGAACCAGTGGCTTGAAAACCACACCAGGCATATATGTGTGCATGACCAAGATGCTGAGAAAAGGATGGAGGAGAAGGGATGGCGGTGTGACCATATCCCCTGGGGGATGATGTGATTTCTCACTTTCTCTCTCACTGTGTCTGTTTCTCTTTCTCTCTGGCAAGCGCACACACCCTAATGCAAAAAAACTCTTAAAACAACATATATATGTATATATTTCTATAAGGCTAGTCAGTGGTATGGTAGGTAAGACAGCTGGATACCACATGGCCAACAGTGCAGTTTGAGTCCCAGACCCAGTGACTTGAAACACACAACAGGCACATATGCTTGCGTGTCCAAAATCCCAAGAGGAAAATGGAGGAGAAGGGGATTGTGCTGTGGCCATCCTCCCCAAAAATACTTTCTCACTCTCTCCTCTTTCTCTGTCTCTCTCTCCCTGGAGAATGCACATGCCCTATAGTTAATATATATAATCTTTTTTATCAACTCATCTTACTGGAATAAAGCAGTGAAGTTGTTTTACAAGTAGAGTTGGGCTCCCTACTCTAAACTTGACAATGAGTTTTAAAATTAAATATAAATTATAATATGGTGTCCCCAAAGGATATTAAAACATAAATGTTAACTAAAATAACAAAGTCAGACTTGTCAAATGCCGAGATGATAATCATATAATAAGGCAAAGGAGGAATAATACAGACTTCAGCACTCCTTAGTTTAATAACTAATGTTGAAGCAAATGACTATGTTTGGAGATAATGAGTCAAAACAAAATTTCAGGAAAGAATTTGAGAGTAATAAATAAAAAGTATTTTTAAGTTCAAAAATATGCAAAGGACTTCATTAAACCGTATACATACCGGGTTGTTGGAAAATGTCATGATATATTTTTCTGTGTTTTTCTCCGAAAAAATGTATCATGACTTTTCCAACAACCCAAAATATATATTCATCAGCATGTATTTTCATATGTGTGTGTATCTGTACATATGCTGTGCATGGGTAGATGTATGTGTATATACTACTGCATATAAAATATATAACATTATGCTCCTGCTTACTGGTTGGGATCAATACTTTCTTATAGGGAACAGAACTTAAAACTCCTATTTTCACTTTTTTATGTGCAAGTAATTTCTTTCTATTTTTACCCTCATTCATTTAACTAGAAGCTTTGTGCTTTATCTGGAAAGTAAGGCCCACACATTTATCTTTGACATTTCCAAAGCTGTTCTATTTTCCTTTTTTGCACTAAAATCTTTTTCGTATATGCACAAGAGAGCCTTTTCTTAGAGACTTTCCTTCTGAAAGGAGAAGGAGATAGGTAGGATGTCAAAGAAACACTGTCATTCGAACAGTCTGGAACATGGGCTTCTGTTTCCAGCTGTAACAAAGACTCCACTGTGTGCCCCCAGGTGAGTCACTTAACCCTGCTGTGTCACAACTGCTCCACCTGCAAATTCAATAATCACCTTTGCCACCTATCTTCCTCTCAGGGTTGTTTTGAGAATGTCATAACAGGTCATTTATTTGATCCATTCAAAAAACACCCAGTGCCCTTGGACCTCTGCATGTGCATACCCAAGTGCAAGCTCAGTTATGAAACTACATTTAACAGCAATATTTCCTTACTGAAAGAGACAAAGGGCAGCCAACTGAAGAATGCCAGACTCAAACGACATCTTGAAAGCCTTTGAGATTCTCAGATGAAAGGTTTTATACAAAAATAAAGTGTTGTTTTACCTAGGCAAAGAAAAATGCACGCAGTTTCTGTCAGCGTTCAAGAACCAAATATAGTGGTGCCCTCTGCTCCCCTTTGATATTTCCTTTGCATTTAGTTTGATGACAATATAGATAAATCCTCCATTTGGTGCCATTGGACCAGGGTTACATTTCAGTGCAGGGAAAATGATGAAATGAAAGAGAAAAGCCTTTGAAAGAAAGTGAAAATAAATGTAATAGCCAACGGCAAATAATAAGGTATATTTAAAGTCTATTAAAGAGCAGCAGTTGGGGTATCAAATGCACACTCTCTCATCCTCTGTGGTCAGCCTACTACGCGGACCACCTGCCTTAAATTACAGGAGTTCACCACATCCCTCAGTGAGTAAGGGAGGCAGGAGAAGCATGAGGGTGGAGAAACAGCATTCTCCATTCATACTAACCATACCAAATTTAAAATCTTTTAGAATGTACCTTTCAATGCACTATCAATTCCATTTCAGTCTCTAAACTGTCACTCTTGGGTTTGGAATAATGTGAACATATATATAATAAATAATGTGAAGTTTCTTTTTTTTTTTTTTTTAGCAGATGCTGATTAGAATTCACTGTTTAGCTATCAGTGATTATGCTGCTTGTAGGAGCCAGTAGCAAGGTGGATCTGCTTACAACACAGAAATACAAGGAAATGGTTGCCTTCTGTTTGGTCAAGAAGCACGTGTGAAGGATCTTTTTAGAGTTTCATAGAAATCAAGTGGAATCAATTTCACAGACATTAAAAAGCACTGATAATAAGCTAGCCAAATATCTTACTGGACTTAATTGTTTTGGGGATGCCAAACCTAACACATACAGTTGTAAAGGATGCTCACTGAGCAAGGACACTTGATACAGGGGCAGAGGGGCCTGAAAGAAGCCCTACTCTTTAGGGTAAGCATTAAACCCTTGAAAAAATGGGTCCCTTTACTTACAGGGACAGAGAGATCATCTAGGCAAATGGCAGCAACGGGATCCATACCTATTGGGTTGTCAGAAAAGTCATGACACAATTTTTGCATAGAAGAAATACGTTGTGACTTTTCCAACAACCCAATATTTTAATCCTAAAATGGTTGTTAAAATAAGTGTTCTGAGTCACAAGTTTTAATAAATGTGCTCTGAACATTCTTTTATGCTTCATTGGGCTTTTATTCTAAATATAAATTTGAGAGACAAAGGTATAAATTTTCCCATCACAATACAATGAGACTGTCAATATTGTCATTTTTCAGATGTAGATGTTTTTTTTTATAGATGTAGATTTTTGGCTTCTACCTTGGTTTTTCTGTTAGTGTAGTGGTATGTGTCAGGGACTAGTGAGTGTTGTAGTTATGTCAGTGAGATAGACATCCGTCTACAAAAAAACATATTGTCTTGGCGCTGGCAGGTGACATGGTGGTTAAGGTGCTGGACTCCCACATGGTTAACCACAGTTCAAATCCCAAACCTGGCAGCTTGTTTTTTGACTTTCCCTTTCTCTCTCTCTGTCTTTCTCTGATAAAATTAATACATAAATAATAATAACAAATCAAATTAAATATACTTTAAAAATAAAGTCTCATGGGGCCAGCAGTTAGTGTAATGGCTATGTCACTGGACTCCCATGTAGTTGACTGTGGTTCGAGTCTAGGACCCGATGGCTTAAAACTCACGCCGGGTGCATGTGCATGTGTGCCCAAGATCCCGAGAGGAGAATGGAGGAGAAGGGATTGCAATGTGGCCATCTCCCCTGGGGGGTGATTTCTTGCTTTCTGTCTCTCTGTCTCTCCCTCTGTCTTTCTGGCAAGCGCATGCGCCCTATAGTGAAAACCTCTCAAAAAAAAAAAAAAGTCTCACAAGGGGCTATTACTATACAGAATAGTTCTACAGATGGATGAAAACAAAACAGCAGATGCAAAAAAAAAATGATCTTGGGCTCATTTCTAATCACTGTTCAAAATTTACACATTCAGAATGCTAAATGCAAGGAAATTCTTTTGCCTCTCCATTCCTATCCTTCCCCAGATATGAGGGTTCTAATTATCTACATCATCACAGAATATATCTTTTTTAAAAGAATTATTTATTATTATTATTCTTGCTAATATTATTTTTCACATGAGTTTTGCCAGAGAAAGACAGAGAGAGAGGGAGAGTGAGAAAGCAAGCTGCCAGGTCCAGGTCAGCCATGTGGGAATTCCAACACCTTAACCACCATACCACCTGCTGGCCCCATCACAGAATATATCTTTAAAACTGGGGTAAGTAGCCACTGCAGAAGCCTTCAAGGCACATGGAGCAAAACATTCACAGGTGAGGCCAACCTTTTGTGATTACAGGCTTCTTCCTTCATTGTTATAAGCATGACAGTCATTTCTGCAAAGCCCTTAGAACTTAAAGGTACCTCCCAGAAATGTTTGTTGACTGAACAAGTATTCATTTGTTCAACTAAAGGCAGTGTGATGGTGGCCACCCGTGTAGCCTGTCACTTGTTGAGAAGTGCTTGGAAGAAGAATGGTTGGAAATGATTTCTGCTGATCTACATAATTGTTAACTTGGTACAGGTAACAGAGTAGATCCTTAACAGGAGTAAATGAAAGTCACCCATAGCTGTGCATTGGAACAAGTCCACACACTCTTTACCTAGGTTGTTATTTTTCTGAATTGTGCTACCTACAATCTGATTACAAGTTGTTCTTTCCATGAGTAACTCATGAAAACCCACTAGGAGAGCATGTCAGATGTAAGAATGGCATCACAGATCACAGATTGAAAAGGCCTCTGGGATCACTTGCAGAGAGTAGGAAAAACCACTTATGACCACTCTCCTTTGGTTCTGCCTCATTCCATAATCACTCCATGGGGCAAACTGCACTCCTGGTTTTTCTGCCCAACAGTTTCTGCACATGCTAGTTAAATTATCTTTCTTTTTCCATAAGTCTTGAATTCATAAGAGTATTCTTAGAGGTAATTATCCTCATGAAAGGCAAAAATAATGGTCTAGAGGCATTTTTCCACACATAAGGCTTTGTATCAGAAACTGTGAAGATCAAAATAAAACAAAAAGTACTCATAAATTTACATGTATTCAACATATTACTTACTAATAGAATTTTTACTTTGAATAAGACATTCATTTTCATTCTCAGGACACGAAAAGATGAACTAAATAGTAACAGTCACTTCTATATCCCAACCTTACAATTTATAGGGGTTAAGTCCATTCACAAGGTAGTGTCCAATCTCATTTATTAAGAGACAGCGTTGTGATTTCATTATCTGCTTTGTTTATCTACAACTTTGCAGTAAAAGAGAAAGTCAGTGAGCCTTGGGGAATGGTTGCTTGGATGGAAGAGAATGGGTATTTCTGGAACTCAGGCCAATTCTGGAATATACTATCCAGTTTAAAATCTAAAAAGCCTGCCTCTAAGTAGAGCAAAGAGCACTGTAATAGGCCAAATTAGTCTTGGGCAAAGGTCTCGAATATGTTGTGTTTCAAGTCCTTCCTGTAAATGAATGGCTGAATTAAATGAATCTAAACATTGAGGAAACAGAAACTCTGTTCCAATGGTGTATGGACTATTGACAATCAACCAAGGAAACCATGTGGGTCACCATCAGATTAATATGGACACTGGCACCCACCTGTCTTTGGGGTTAAATAACCAGGCACCCAAAGGAACTTCTCAAGTCAATGTGAAAGCAACCACAGGGAAAATTGGAATTAATGACAATGAAATCAGAACAACTCTCAAGATTTATGAGAGGAATAGTCCAAAAGCAACTGCTGAGCAGCATTCTAACCTGCAATTCAACAGTTGCAATTTGATTGGCATGTTTAGAGACTCAGAAGTGTAATGGAAGCTCTAGTTAGAAAACTGGATAAGAAAGAACTATCAAAAGACTCTACTTATATTTTGGAAGTTATTTCAAGTCACTCATCAGTCTTGCTCATTACAGCCAACTATAGAAATAACACCACTGATGTCATTTTGCAATGCCTAAACATCTTTCAGCCTGGCAAAATTATAGGTTAGGGAGAATATTCCGATGAAATATTTTGCAAGGCAATTTGTATTTGCTGTTAACAAACATGGCTATATTATACACCATCCATTTCACACTTAAATCATATTTGCCATCATAGATACCACAGCCAATTCCCTACA
>NW_006159915.1:1099200-1101188 GCF_000334495.1 Tupaia belangeri chinensis
GGTCAGCCATGTGGGAATTCCAACACCTTAACCACCATACCACCTGCTGGCCCCATCACAGAATATATCTTTAAAACTGGGGTAAGTAGCCACTGCAGAAGCCTTCAAGGCACATGGAGCAAAACATTCACAGGTGAGGCCAACCTTTTGTGATTACAGGCTTCTTCCTTCATTGTTATAAGCATGACAGTCATTTCTGCAAAGCCCTTAGAACTTAAAGGTACCTCCCAGAAATGTTTGTTGACTGAACAAGTATTCATTTGTTCAACTAAAGGCAGTGTGATGGTGGCCACCCGTGTAGCCTGTCACTTGTTGAGAAGTGCTTGGAAGAAGAATGGTTGGAAATGATTTCTGCTGATCTACATAATTGTTAACTTGGTACAGGTAACAGAGTAGATCCTTAACAGGAGTAAATGAAAGTCACCCATAGCTGTGCATTGGAACAAGTCCACACACTCTTTACCTAGGTTGTTATTTTTCTGAATTGTGCTACCTACAATCTGATTACAAGTTGTTCTTTCCATGAGTAACTCATGAAAACCCACTAGGAGAGCATGTCAGATGTAAGAATGGCATCACAGATCACAGATTGAAAAGGCCTCTGGGATCACTTGCAGAGAGTAGGAAAAACCACTTATGACCACTCTCCTTTGGTTCTGCCTCATTCCATAATCACTCCATGGGGCAAACTGCACTCCTGGTTTTTCTGCCCAACAGTTTCTGCACATGCTAGTTAAATTATCTTTCTTTTTCCATAAGTCTTGAATTCATAAGAGTATTCTTAGAGGTAATTATCCTCATGAAAGGCAAAAATAATGGTCTAGAGGCATTTTTCCACACATAAGGCTTTGTATCAGAAACTGTGAAGATCAAAATAAAACAAAAAGTACTCATAAATTTACATGTATTCAACATATTACTTACTAATAGAATTTTTACTTTGAATAAGACATTCATTTTCATTCTCAGGACACGAAAAGATGAACTAAATAGTAACAGTCACTTCTATATCCCAACCTTACAATTTATAGGGGTTAAGTCCATTCACAAGGTAGTGTCCAATCTCATTTATTAAGAGACAGCATTGTGATTTCATTATCTGCTTTGTTTATCTACAACTTTGCAGTAAAAGAGAAAGTCAGTGAGCCTTGGGGAATGGTTGCTTGGATGGAAGAGAATGGGTATTTCTGGAACTCAGGCCAATTCTGGAATATACTATCCAGTTTAAAATCTAAAAAGCCTGCCTCTAAGTAGAGCAAAGAGCACTGTAATAGGCCAAATTAGTCTTGGGCAAAGGTCTCGAATATGTTGTGTTTCAAGTCCTTCCTGTAAATGAATGGCTGAATTAAATGAATCTAAACATTGAGGAAACAGAAACTCTGTTCCAATGGTGTATGGACTATTGACAATCAACCAAGGAAACCATGTGGGTCACCATCAGATTAATATGGACACTGGCACCCACCTGTCTTTGGGGTTAAATAACCAGGCACCCAAAGGAACTTCTCAAGTCAATGTGAAAGCAACCACAGGGAAAATTGGAATTAATGACAATGAAATCAGAACAACTCTCGAGATTTATGAGAGGAATAGTCCAAAAGCAACTGCTGAGCAGCATTCTAACCTGCAATTCAACAGTTGCAATTTGATTGGCATGTTTAGAGACTCAGAAGTGTAATGGAAGCTCTAGTTAGAAAACTGGATAAGAAAGAACTATCAAAAGACTCTACTTATATTTTGGAAGTTATTTCAAGTCACTCATCAGTCTTGCTCATTACAGCCAACTATAGAAATAACACCACTGATGTCATTTTGCAATGCCTAAACATCTTTCAGCCTGGCAAAATTATAGGTTAGGGAGAATATTCCGATGAAATATTTTGCAAGGCAATTTGTATTTGCTGTTAACAAACATGGCTATATTATACACCATCCATTTCACACTTAAATCATATTTGCCATCATAGATACCACAGCCAATTCCCTAC
>NW_006159915.1:1101229-1108345 GCF_000334495.1 Tupaia belangeri chinensis
CCAAATGCCAAACACGCAGGACTTCAACACTGATTTCTTCTTACAGAATATAGGTGACCACCTTCTGTCAGGAGGAATGAACCTTTCTGTGGCTTGTGGAACCTTTCGGGGTATAAGGTCTTGACCAGCAAATATGAAAGTATATTGAAAGGTTTCCTCTCAATATCAATACTTCGTATCACATTTTGGGTCTTGTAAGTGCTCCCATATGTTTCAGAAATAATTAAATTTTATTGACATTTTGGCCTGCCTCCTAAAGATGAATATCCTTCAGCTGTTAAACATTTGATAGGTTTGAAGTTGGGCAAGTTTTTTATTTAATATTTTTATGCTCTTGAATATATACATGAAGAAAAAGCAAGAGGTGACCTGAACCTTTTGATGTAGTGGTCAAACTCTAAGAAGAGGCAATGACATTCTCAGGATATCTTTCAGAGAGGAGAGAATAATCAGTATGCCTTTTGTCATATGATTAAGCTTATCAAATCAGGATCACTTCTACATAAACCAATAAACTGTGATCTCGTTCCTTCTTTTATAACATCATGAAGAATAAGTAAAGCTTGAGCACTGGAAAATAAGTTTGTTTAAAGGCCCTCAAATTAGTCCATTTTCTTTGCGCAGGAATTCGGGCCTGTTTTTCAACTAGGAAAGCAAATTACTGACCTTCAAGTTACTAACATCCAAAGGAGGAGGAAAGATGTAGGCCCATCACAAAAGACTAACGCAGTTAGATATTGTTCCCCAGATATTACAGATTGTAAGCGAATAACCAAAATATCGCTGAGGGAACACCTTTCTCTGCAAGCAGACATTTACTAGCGGCGCCCTAGCCTCGACCCTCCTAACCGCTGTTCATCAAGCCTGCCCGACTAATTTTTTTTTTTTTTTCATGTGCCTTCACTTTGGGGAAGGAGAAAGAAAACAAAATCTTACCCCTCCTATGTCCCCAGTCTTGTTACTTTTTCAAGAAGAAATAACCAGTAAACCTCGTTTCCTTTGGGAAAGGCGTCCACTGGCGGCTACTGCGGGTCGGGCCCACCTTTAGCTTCAGGTTGACAAATGCCTTTAGCACGTTCTCAGCTCAGCCGGCCCTAGGGGTCCCCTAAAATCGCGCTAGCGTCCGCCCTGTCTGACCTGCCCCCCTGCCGCGGCGCACATTTCAGCTTTTCAGCTTCACGGTGGAGCTCTCGGTAATTGAGTCGGGAGGGTTATTTTTCCTGGCCTCTCCTCGCGGTCCGGAGCCTGCAGGGAGCTTTCGGAAAGACATCGCCTCCTCCCCCCAATGCTCCGGCAGCTTCTGAACGCTGCTCTGGCCTCCGCCCCGCGGGATCCAGGATTGCGATCCACTCTGCAGCGGCCAGAAGCTGAGGCGGGAGGCTGAAACCACCCGGGGTCCCAACGGAGGGCTTATTCTTGCCCCGCTTCACATTTGGGGGTCAAATCGCATTAACGCCAAACCACCAACGGGGCGAGGAGCAGGTGGTTAATTGCACAAAACAGAATTATAGGAAGAACCTACTTCGCAGGATGCTGACTTGGTTTCCCTCCGAAGTGTTGTCGTCATAAAGAGGGAGTCCCTCCTCCCTCCTGAGGGGGAAGGCGGGGAAAGGTTATCAGCGGCTCCAGAAGGAGGCTGGAGCTCACTGTCAGTTCAGAATGACCGGCAGGCGGGCGTGTTCGGTGCGCGGGCTCCCATCCGCCTGGCTATTGAAAGCAGGTTTCCCTAATGCAGTACTTACTGGAAGGTACGAGCTTTGGCATCTGGAAGTGTCAGAACTGAACCTTTTGCCATAAATCATCCTAAAAAACATTCAAATCAGACAAACGTCTAGAGACCTCTTAGATACTCCACCCCCAAAATCCTAGATCAAAGTGCAGTTCCTGGACCCATAAACACCTATTATATGCAAAACCCTACTTATCTGGAGGATGCTAAAAACTGAGGGAAAAGGGAAGAGGTGAGGAGCATGTACCGCAGTACATTGCCTGCACAAACTCGAACTTCCCAGCATTGTCAGCCGCTTGCTGGAGAGGGCATCCCTCTGCGCTTCCAACCCCGCCCAGTGAGCGTTTCTGGGGTCCGCTGAACAGCTGGCCGGGGCGTTTAGCACGCGGGACGGGACTTTTCGCCTTCGCCTGTTTTTTTTTTTTTTTTTTTTTTTTTTTTAACCACCAGAAGCAGGTGCGACAGAGTCCAGAGCTTGGGAGGTGGGGGGCGGGAGACGGGAACGGGAATCCACTTGGTCCTGACAGAGAGGACAGCCACCAACGCGGCAACCCTGAGTGCAAAGCACGAGTTTTGTCCGAAACTTACAAAAACCCGGAACAGAGAACACTCGCCCGCCTGGGCGTCTTCTTCTGTCGCTGAGCCCTCGCGGCTGCGTTCGGTCTTATCTGTAACATTCTCCACGTTTCCTTCTCACGGAGGAAAGATCGGTGGGGGCGCTGGGACAGTAAAAGGGGTCCTGGAGAGACGATGCCTTCGATTCTTAGCACCTCTCTCGCCTCGGAAAGGAAAAGGCCCCAACTCCCCTTCCCCCGCCCCCTACCCGCCTCGCTTTCCTTAGTCAACCCAAAGGCAACCGATTGTAGTGAAATCTCAAAGCCTGAGCAAGGTTGGCCCAGAAGGGCATTTGAGGTGGAGGCCTGGGGCGGCCAGGATGGGGCACTGGACGGACCTGGAAGCAGAGTCCTTCCATCAGATGTATTTCTCCTGGGGGCCAAGCTAGCCGCATGTTTTGGTGGTGGTGGTGGTGGGGGGGGCGTTGGGAACCCAACTAGCAGTGAGCTGACTCCAGGGTCCAGATTATTCGACACGTGTCTTTAACCCCTCACAATCCATTTCTTACGGGTGATTTATGAACGAACCTCTTTGATCAGGGACGGTTTTATCTGTCCTCTGCTCCAGATGACAGATGCGGCTGCTAACATGCCTCATCCCGGCTGCCTAAAAGGTTGCCCCCCCTTCCCAAATGTTGTTGATTTTTCTCTAGCTACCCCTACCCCCTACGTCTTCGCTCCCCTCCCCTCCGCCCAGCTCCGTTTGCTATCTTAGTCGCAATCCCTCCGGATGGCTTGAGTCAACAGAACAAGGCCAGGCAGGGTCAGTAGGGAGCCCAGGCAGGCAGACTTGGGGCATGCCATCTGCCTGATGCCACATGTGTTGGAGTTCTAAGAAGGCCCCCAGCCTGGTTCCCGGAGAGCTCACTCTCAAGGTGTGGGTGTGTGCCTTCGGAAGAAGAAGGTGAGGCCCTCGCGGCGGCCAAGTTCCCTCAAGCCTGGCTTTACCCAGAAAAAGGCACGGGGCTAGGGGGCTAGGGAGCTGGGATGCCGAGGGCAACGTCAGACCGCGGTAACCTTCCTGCGGGGCTCACCAGAACCGCTTTGGCTTGGGGAGGGAAGGGGCGGCAGGATTAGGGGCAGACAGAAAGGGATCTCATTAAGGGAGCCTCCTAGTCGGAGCCTCCTCGTCCCTACCAGGTAAAGGAAAAGCTCAATCTCTGAATTGGTTATTAATAGTAGACTTTTCTGTGTGTGGTAGTAGTACTTCATTAAAACCATATCCTTATCCAACAAAGGATTCTTTCTTATTCTCTTGATTTAGTCGAAGGACATTTAATAGCTGACTGGATTAAATATTGCAGACTCCAGCCTGTGCTATTTGAAAATCCGGGTCGTGGACTGTGCCTAACATCAGAGAAAGAAAACTGATCTATGAGATGTGTTTTAAGTTTCACTCAGTAGGGGCCAGGAGAGAAGGAAGAGGAAGAAGGATTCTCCGCTCCAGGTTTTCTTTTATATGTTACAAAGCCAGAAGTTTTAAAAGGTGTGTGTTGATGGGGGCAGCAAGAGAAAGGGGGGGGATGAAAGGAGAGGCTAATAGAACTTCCCTTCTGTCATAATGTGAAAACGGGATTTATAATAACATTCTAAAGAATCCTGCTCCACAAGGTAGGCTTCTGTCCCCAGGAATGAAGAAGACTCCATTAGGGGAGCCCCCATAGACCCCTCTAAAGGATTCCAGGCATTGATAAATCTGCAGTGTGGAGGCGTCTATTTACTACAAGTTCACTTTCAACAACAGTAACAATTCTTTGATTGGTGTTAAGCTTCAGGAACAGAAGAAATGTGGGCTATTTTGCCCAGTACTCTGTTAAAAAAAATGGAGGTCTAGAATTTCCAGAGAAAAGCTTTACAGGATGGCAACAGTGTTGAAGTTCCACCCAATGGTCCTCTAAGACCAGGCAAAGGGGGCAGAGGGGCAGGATCTGAGGATCTTGAGAGTCTAGGAAGCTTGCGTAGGGGGTGGGGGGATTATAACTATTAATAGATAATAAGATAGGCATGCAAAGGCAATAAATCAAGGTTAGGTATGCTGGAAGGGAATTGTGATGAAATGATACAGATAAATGGCCCAGTCTTTTTATCTGGTCTTGGGCATTAAAAAAAAAATTGTCACTCTCTCAGGATAATTCTGATTATGCCTATTGGATTTAATATTGTGAAAGAAAATATTCTGACTGCTAACATTTTTATTTTAGAAAGCTATATGGCTGGCTATATAATACCATACGACTATGACTATAAGCTTAATGTATTAGCAATTAGAGGTTCAGGGATAATGCACTTTTTAAAAGAGCCAAAGCATAGTTCATTTAATATCAAGTCAATATACTGGCAACAAATGCTGAAAACCTTACTGTGTTCAGAGACTCACATGTTCACATGCACAGGAACTTCTATGAACATCCGTCTTATACAGAGAAAGAAACTGGAGTGTTTTCTACCACCAGAAAACTGCTAATTGATTTTGTTTATAAAATGAGCTTCCTTCTCTCAATGGGGTGGGTGGGTGGGGATAGCTTCCATGTGCACAAGTCATTTAAAATATATTTCTTCCAGTCGAACCGATCACTTATCTTAAAACCCTACCCCATGGGCTCAGGGATCTGCAGAGGGCTAGGTCCCAGCCCCAGCAGGGAGGAATCACCCGCTCGTCTTTCAGCCCATCCCAGCATCTTGGAGGTTTAGGGTCTGTCAGCCAGGCATTCCTTTCCTCTTATCACTCTCTACCCCTTCAAAAAGGCAATTGATTAGTTTCAGCTTTTCCAAACTGAGATCCGATTCTTAGGATCAAACGTTTGAGAAGCCAAGAAAAAAAAACATGGGGGATGGGGAATACAAGGAAAACAGGAGGGTGCTCTGGTGTGTGCATGTGTGTGTGTGTAAAATTTACCCCCACCCGAAATCTCCTCACCCAAGGCACCTAGGGGATCTGGAGTTTGCTAGAACTGTGACTTCTCCTGGAAGACACACTTAATGACTTAAGATAGTCATTCCCTTCCCGGAAGCAGATATTCAAAAGAAAATAGATTATCTACAAAAGAAAGGTTGTGATTTATGTCTGGATTTCCCTCCAAGCATTTGCCTTCCTTGTATTTACAGGCGTGGCCCCATTTGCAAGTCGTACATCTGTTCTCTTCACGTGACATTTCATAAAAGCCCTAACATCTGGGCAAGATAAACTTCCTTCAGGTACCTGCTTAACTTTTCACTTGTCACAATCGCGTCACTCCCAGCGCATCCCTCTCCCCCTCCCGCCTTCCTCAGAGGCAGGGTCACTGGGGCGCCTGTTGTTCCAATCCTCCAGACCCTGGCCCCCACCCCCAGTTCCCTGCAACATCACTTCCTTCCCAGCGCCAACCTTTGCCAGGGCTGGTTTCCTTGGCAGACACCAGACCCTTACATCTCCGCCTTGGACTCTACAGTGCAGGTAAGTGAGGGCAATGTTTTGAACCCAAAGAGAAAAGTCCTATTTCGATTCTGGCACCAGACCAAACACAAAACAAAACAAAAAAAAAACAAAAAACAAAACAAAATCTGCCTAATAAGCAACACTCAAACTCACGGTTAGGTTCCACAGTTTCTTACAGGTCTAGGCATTCTTCAGTGAAATGAGAAAAGGGAGTAGCTAATTTTGATGACTGTCTATGCGTAGCGTAGAGCTTTCTGTCTTATCAAAAAGATGTTTAAACTGCATGTTTAACAGAACTGTAATGTCACTCGCTCGCCATCACCCCTCCCCCAGATAGGCTGCCTTCTGGAATGACTGTTTTTTAGGTCTCCCCCCCCCTTTCCCTAATCTGGAATTTTGTTGCTCTGGCTTCAGTCACGCAGAAGTACGAGGATACACGCACTCACGTTGGAGGGGAGGAAATAGGAAAAGAGACAGTCCACGTACACAAGAAAAAAGGCCGCTTGAGGCCCTCACTGAAGCAAACCCCAAACGATCTTATTTCAGGGCGCCCACGAAATCCCGGCTATAATTGAATGTTTTCTTTGAGGTTTTGTGACCATGTGCTTTTTGCCATGGTTACTATGACTGATAGGAGAAGCGGAATATCCCTTGTGATCTGGTCCCCGACGTTCCCTAAGGCTTATCTCTCTGACTCTTCTCAAGGAGGAGAATATAAAAAGGGGGAAGTTTGTGCCAGTGATTGTAACCTGCCCCACCTTCCAGTGACCTGCCACATGCTCCTTCTTACTTTATAGACATCTGGGAATTCCATACATGCCTTAAACTCCAATTACACACCTTCTTCAAAGGACACGTGCTTTGATTTGCGGAGAACATTAAGTAGGCGCAGGTCCTGCAGCTCCGAGACAAAAGCGAATGGAAAATGTATCTCGTGTCCTATTTACTGGACCTAGCGTTTGCTGTCCAGTACACAAAGATGATTATTCATCTTTCCACTTGGGTTTTCAAGAGCTCGATTTGCAAGGAAAAGATGGGCTGGGCAGACTCTGAGACATAGCAGGGTTACTGGTTTTGAGAAATGGGGGAGAAACAGATTTCTCTTTCTCCACTTGGTCGGAGCGCTTTCCTTCCACTTTCACTGATGTTGGGGGTGGGGCACTCGTTAGGACACATAAGCAGAAAATTCTGGAAAAGTGGCCCCCGGGGATCCCCCTTCCGACCCCCTGTTTGTCGCTAATGCGGGCTTGTCTCTGGAAATTTGAGGTTGGGCCTCTGCCTCAATCTGTTGCTGCTGCTCCCCTGCTACCGCTGACACTTGGCGCCGCCACCTCGGAGCAGTGGCCAGATGCGCGGAC
>NW_006159915.1:1109324-1116399 GCF_000334495.1 Tupaia belangeri chinensis
GGTGGGTGGGTGGGGATAGCTTCCATGTGCACAAGTCATTTAAAATATATTTCTTCCAGTCGAACCGATCACTTATCTTAAAACCCTACCCCATGGGCTCAGGGATCTGCAGAGGGCTAGGTCCCAGCCCCAGCAGGGAGGAATCACCCGCTCGTCTTTCAGCCCATCCCAGCATCTTGGAGGTTTAGGGTCTGTCAGCCAGGCATTCCTTTCCTCTTATCACTCTCTACCCCTTCAAAAAGGCAATTGATTAGTTTCAGCTTTTCCAAACTGAGATCCGATTCTTAGGATCAAACGTTTGAGAAGCCAAGAAAAAAAAACATGGGGGATGGGGAATACAAGGAAAACAGGAGGGTGCTCTGGTGTGTGCATGTGTGTGTGTGTAAAATTTACCCCCACCCCAAATCTCCTCACCCAAGGCACCTAGGGGGTCTGGAGTTTGCTAGAACTGTGACTTCTCCTGGAAGACACACTTAATGACTTAAGATAGTCATTCCCTTCCCGGAAGCAGATATTCAAAAGAAAATAGATTATCTACAAAAGAAAGGTTGTGATTTATGTCTGGATTTCCCTCCAAGCATTTGCCTTCCTTGTATTTACAGGCGTGGCCCCATTTGCAAGTCGTACATCTGTTCTCTTCACGTGACATTTCATAAAAGCCCTAACATCTGGGCAAGATAAACTTCCTTCAGGTACCTGCTTAACTTTTCACTTGTCACAATCGCGTCACTCCCAGCGCATCCCTCTCCCCCTCCCGCCTTCCTCAGAGGCAGGGTCACTGGGGCGCCTGTTGTTCCAATCCTCCAGACCCTGGCCCCCACCCCCAGTTCCCCGCAACATCACTTCCTTCCCAGCGCCAACCTTTGCCAGGGCTGGTTTCCTTGGCAGACACCAGACCCTTACATCTCCGCCTTGGACTCTACAGTGCAGGTAAGTGAGGGCAATGTTTTGAACCCAAAGAGAAAAGTCCTATTTCGATTCTGGCACCAGACCAAACACAAAACAAAACAAAAAAAAAACAAAAAACAAAACAAAATCTGCCTAATAAGCAACACTCAAACTCACGGTTAGGTTCCACAGTTTCTTACAGGTCTAGGCATTCTTCAGTGAAATGAGAAAAGGGAGTAGCTAATTTTGATGACTGTCTATGCGTAGCGTAGAGCTTTCTGTCTTATCAAAAAGATGTTTAAACTGCATGTTTAACAGAACTGTAATGTCACTCGCTAGCCATCACCCCTCCCCCAGATAGGCTGCCTTCTGGAATGACTGTTTTTTAGGTCTCCCCCCCCTTTCCCTAATCTGGAATTTTGTTGCTCTGGCTTCAGTCACGCAGAAGTACGAGGATACACGCACTCACGTTGGAGGGGAGGAAATAGGAAAAGAGACAGTCCACGTACACAAGAAAAAAGGCCGCTTGAGGCCCTCACTGAAGCAAACCCCAAACGATCTTATTTCAGGGCGCCCACGAAATCCCGGCTATACTGGAATGACTGTTTTTTAGGTCTCCCCCCCCCTTTCCCTAATCTGGAATTTTGTTGCTCTGGCTTCAGTCACGCAGAAGTACGAGGATACACGCACTCACGTTGGAGGGGAGGAAATAGGAAAAGAGACAGTCCACGTACACAAGAAAAAAGGCCGCTTGAGGCCCTCACTGAAGCAAACCCCAAACGATCTTATTTCAGGGCGCCCACGAAATCCCGGCTATAATTGAATGTTTTCTTTGAGGTTTTGTGACCATGTGCTTTTTGCCATGGTTACTATGACTGATAGGAGAAGCGGAATATCCCTTGTGATCTGGTCCCCGACGTTCCCTAAGGCTTATCTCTCTGACTCTTCTCAAGGAGGAGAATATAAAAAGGGGGAAGTTTGTGCCAGTGATTGTAACCTGCCCCACCTTCCAGTGACCTGCCACATGCTCCTTCTTACTTTATAGACATCTGGGAATTCCATACATGCCTTAAACTCCAATTACACACCTTCTTCAAAGGACACGTGCTTTGATTTGCGGAGAACATTAAGTAGGCGCAGGTCCTGCAGCTCCGAGACAAAAGCGAATGGAAAATGTATCTCGTGTCCTATTTACTGGACCTAGCGTTTGCTGTCCAGTACACAAAGATGATTATTCATCTTTCCACTTGGGTTTTCAAGAGCTCGATTTGCAAGGAAAAGATGGGCTGGGCAGACTCTGAGACATAGCAGGGTTACTGGTTTTGAGAAATGGGGGAGAAACAGATTTCTCTTTCTCCACTTGGTCGGAGCGCTTTCCTTCCACTTTCACTGATGTTGGGGGTGGGGCACTCGTTAGGACACATAAGCAGAAAATTCTGGAAAAGTGGCCCCCGGGGATCCCCCTTCCGACCCCCTGTTTGTCGCTAATGCGGGCTTGTCTCTGGAAATTTGAGGTTGGGCCTCTGCCTCAATCTGTTGCTGCTGCTCCCCTGCTACCGCTGACACTTGGCGCCGCCACCTCGGAGCAGTGGCCAGATGCGGGGCCTGGGGCAGTCCCCAATGTCCAACAAGGGCACCGACATCATCGCTCTCCGCACCGTGCGGCCCAGTCTGCCACCCACGCAGGGGAACCCGGGCCGGTGCCCCTTTCCCGAGCCCGCCGCAGGTGAGACCCTCGCTCCCCACGGAGTTCTGTTTGGGTTTCCGTGGCGTTTGTTCCCCGCAGGTTTGTTTGTTTTTCTTCAAATTACAGATCCAGGGAAAACCGCCTGACATCATGAGAGCGGGACAAACGCTCACTTTGAAGGATTCCTGGGCAGGACTTCAAGTGAAATCATATGCCTGAGAAGAACTTGATACCGGTCTAGAGAAAATAACCAGTTCTGACTTTGCCAAACCGTGGAATGTGCAAAATGCTTTACTTTTTTGCAAGAGGCCAAGTGTCCCCTAAAATGCTCCATTATGAATATGAGCCTGAAGATCGAAGAAGCCAGAAGCTCGTGCCATTGTTGAGTGTGGGAAAAAAAATAGTACACACGTTGTGTGAGTTTCTGCTGTGTAACATTATTAATGATGTGTTCCACTTTGGGAAGGAGACCTGCAACTATGCGTGAATTATCATCTGTGTATGTGTTTGGCATATGTGTGCACAAAAGGGAAATACGTGCCTCTGGGAACAAACATTTACTGCTTTCTTATGAATGAAGCCTATCAATATGAAATATAAAATAAGATACAAATAATTATTTGCACAGGGAAGAAAGTATTCTTACCTGGTTTTTAAGAATTCGCTCAAGATCATTTAATGCAATACTTTCCTCTAGGAATGCATTCTGGCTGAAGGTCAAAGATCTCAAGTCTAGCCACCACATTAAATGGAAAGATTTAACTTACTTCTGAAACAATTCATTCTACATGTCCTTTAAATAAGAGGGGGTAGCAAAAATAAAATGAAATAATGGTGAAGGGAAAGAAATACAGGTGGCTTCATTTCTCTCTAAAAAAAGAATTCAACATTTTGTGATATGTGTATGGGAGGGTGTGACACAAAAATAGTCTGCAAGTTGAAAATTGTATCCCAGTAGTTAATATTTTCCATGGTGAATTCCTGTCACTCCAAGTAAAACTATTCACCACCTCTCTTTTGCTCATTTGCTAATGTCTCTGAAAAAAATGGGGGGGAGGATATTACATTTGGTTTAGCATTTAGTATCACTAAATATAAATGTGGCATTTGCTTTTCTTCCAAGTGGTTCCTCTTATTTAAAAAAAAAAAATGGGAAAGAAAAAAACAAAACACCAAAATCAAAAACAACAAAAAATGGAAGGCTACCCCTTCTCTGAAACTTTTGAGTTTTTACATCCATAGGTAAGATAATGATTACCTTCTCAGCAATGATGGTCAGCTCCATCCTGGTGTACGTCAAGAAATCTGAAATACCAAATAGTCAGACCAAGCTTGTGAACAAGGAGATTCCCCTATGAGCAATTCAGAAAATGGTGGTGGTGGGATGGTAATGCAAATGAGAGAATTCCCATCTTGAAACTCTCCCTCATCCTTCTAGGGCATCCTGTTGTACTTCTACTCTACCCTACACACATGCATACACAAACACGCAAAACAAATACACGACACTCCCCACCAATATACCCACACAAAATTATAATCACCATCCCTTATTATTTGGTAAAGGAGTATCAAAATCAAATAAAAGAAAAAAAATTCCTAAGCTTTCACTAATCTTTTAATGTAGGTAAATGTTACAGGCTCTTGATTGTAAAGGATGGTCTAAAATATTCACAATAATAAATTTACAATATCGTTATGTCAGCATTCTATGATGCTGCGGGGTGAGGGAAACAAAAACTTCAGGGCAATAAAATAACTTCAACCTGAGCTAAGCAGACACATAGACTGAATGCATATACCGTGCTTCTTTACTATTGTTTGAATCAGGCACCAAAATAATTGTCCAGTTTGAAAGCTTCCCTAACTCTATTTAAATACAGTGAAGTGGATGTAAAATTAAGAACCACGTAATACAAAATCATCACTTATGACATTAATGATAAAAGCTAGTATGCTCTTGGCCCAGAAATAATCAGAATTAAATAAAAATGGAGAACCAGTCTTCTCTGCTATTGTTACACTTATCAGATTTTGTGTCTGTGTATATATATGTGTGTGTGTGTGTTACCAAAGAAAGATTCTGGTTAATTTGGATAAAACATATTTGCTAATATACTGACTAGAAGCTAAATAGCTGAAGTATTCAAAATTGTAAATGCTTCAACAGTTACCAAGGGTGCTGAAAGTTCAAGTTGTTCATTGTATTTTATTCCAAAACCATATATTTTGAAGGAACAGGCTTCCCAAACAGATAACAGCAACACAGGAAAATACCTTTTGCTTTTTTTTTAGTACACATGACACAAAATGTCTTATTCATTCATGAAAGAAGAGTTAAGCAAATAACAAATGGAAGTATCTCTTTGCTGAATTAAACTTTATTAGTTTCCATGCATTTGTATTCATTTATGTGTGCAGTTAGATTATTTTTATAATACCTAATGTTATACCTTATGTATTTCTCCGCCGAAATGGATCTATTAAGAATCCTCACAAAGAGTGGAAGGTCTGACAAAAATACTAGTATCAAGAAGAAATAGTGCTAGTTTCATACTGCTTATCTGCATTCAATTGTTTTACAGCTACAACCTCAAAATATAAGCAAAAGGGGCAAAGAGCCAATTTATTAAATTTTTGCTATTTGTGTACCTGATGAGAGATGAAGGACAGATGCTACCAAGTCCACTGAACAGCAAACTGGAATAATAATAAAGCTGTCTTTTTAAATCACACGCCTGTGCCTGTCAGTAGCTAGTTTGAGCATTTCACTGCTTTGTTTATCTTAATGCCCCCTCCCTCCTGGGTGCCTGGAGTTAAACAAGCAGGTATTTACCACCAACTTAATCCTGAGCTTAAAAAAATATAGACCAAACTCTGAGGTTCTTAAAATTTTCAATCATATTTATTTATTGCAGAAAAATAATGTACAAAGTTATTTACAAAACAATCATAAAAATATGAATGCATTTAGACACCGGATCTATTTGCATTTTACCGTGGGTCATCAATAAATAAATAGAATGTTGTTTTTTGTTTATTAAGTTTTTTTTTTTCCCTCAGAGGAAGAACGAAAAATGGAATTAACTGACGATCATTTTGCAGGCCAGTTTGATCCCAGTATTTTTTATTTCTAAAGGCGTTCTTAATATTCCTCTGACTATTACCATTTTAAAATGGAGAATGTCCATAATGATGCCTTTCCTTTCAGTGGCTGATTGGCACGACCTCTTGAGAATGCATGCATGGAAAAATAAAAATAAAAACATTCTTCGTCAAAAAAAAAAAAAAAGAAAGAAAAGGAAGAAAAGGAACACAAACGACCGTTCAGACTTCTATCAGAATGTAGAGGTGTGAGGAGGGTGCCGCTGCCCGTCTGGGAATCACTGTCCACGGGCCTGTCTCGCTTTCTCTTTTAAAAGTGCGCCCCACGCCCTTTTCTTTGAATCTGGGTTCTGCTCTTCTAATTTCCAAGAAAATCTTTGGCATATATATTTATTTTAGTTATCCAGCTCCAGAGTCTCTAGACTGTCCATTTTCTCCTTCTCTGGAAACAATGACATCTGCAAAAACCCAGAGGGGGGAAAGTTGGTTATTGTTCAGGTCTCTGCGGCTGTTTTCTAAGACTAGCGAGCACTGTTCTTATCACCACCACCGAGAAATTACGATGAACAACCTGGAAGGATTTCAGCCCTAGGCCAAGAGGAAGTGGGTGGGCGGAAAGGAGGAGGAGGTGGAATTTGGAAACAGTTGTCTTAAGGAGAAGAACGAAATTTTAAAGCCGAAAGAAAGGGAGGCGCTGGCTGGCAAAACTGCCCTTCCTCGTGTCCCTGGAGTCGTTCGCTGTCTTCCCTATCACGCACACTCACGCACACGCACACCCCTCACGAGGGCATATCCCCCGGGGGACCTCTCTCCCTAGTGGGGACTGAACTGCCTGCCAGGGATGCTCTGGGATGAGGTGGCAGTGCCACGTCGGGTGGGAAGACAGAGAGGCGGTGGGAGAGGGGTAGGAGGGCGAGGTGGCCGGGGGGCAGCCCGCGTCCCCCGCCTGCCACCTGAGCGGCAGGGACGCGGAGGTGCGGGTCCTTACCTAGGTCTCCGGCCCTGCCGAGGGGGTGGGGAGCTCCGCCTGCTAGTGGGACGCGGACATGGACCAGGCCCCCTCCATCCTCCAGACCGAGAAGGCGTAGCTGAGCCGCTCGTGGGCCACATAGCTGCAGCTTGCCATCTTGGAGTCCAGCTCGTCGCTCTGGAGGACCTGGTAGAGGAAGTCGATGTACCTGGCGGCCAGCTTGAGCGTCTGAATCTTGCTCAGCTTGTCCGAGGGCAGGGTGGGGATGATCTTCCGCAGAGCGGCGAACGCCTCGTTCAGCGACTGCGTGCGCTGGCGCTCCCGCACGTTGGCCATGACCCGCTGCGTCTGCAACTCCTCGTACGACTGCGGGCTCCCGCCGCCGCTGCTGCTGCCGCCGCCACCCCCGCCCCCCGCCCCCCCGG
>NW_006159915.1:1116818-1128502 GCF_000334495.1 Tupaia belangeri chinensis
GCGGTGCCGGTGCCGGCGAGCCCGCGAGGTGTCTGGGAGTTGGGCGAGCGCTGCCGACTTGGAGGCTCTTATACCTCCGTGCAGGCGGAAAGTTTGGGGGCAGCAGTGTCATTGGCCTGACGTGGGGAGGAGGGACTTTTCGAAGTTTTATAGGAAAGTTTCCGCTTTCCAGCCCCCCTTCCCCGTCCCAACCCCCCTTCCTCGAGGTCTAACAATTCGTCCTCCCAAACCATTCAAAAGCGACCTGGCCCGGGCGGCCGGCCCCTCCGCCCGCCTTCTAGCTGCCCTCCCCCTTCCTTCTCCGCCGCCCTCCTCCCGCAGGAGGAGCGATTTCCTTTCGCGCCCGAGCGCGCGGGCAGCACCCCCGCACCCGAGCGCAGCGCCGGGAAGCTGCGGGAAGGGACCGTCCCGCGGTGGCAGCCCCACCCGGAGTGGCCGTGACATCAGCGGTGGCAAGAGCTTCCACGCAGTGGGTGATGTCTCCTCTTGCCCCAGATCCCTCTTGGTCTGCGGGGCCGGTTTGAGATGACTAGGGCAGGGGGGAGTGGCAAGAAATCTGACAACCGGGGAGCCCACCCAACGGTCAGGTAGACGAACCCTGGAGTCCGGAGGGCCAAACCGCGGCAGCCCGGCCCTGAGGTCGTAGGCGTTTCTGAAGACGTGGCTGTGCCGAGGGGGCTGCGGTTCCGCGCCCCGGCCTCCTCTCTCACCCATCCCGGAGAAGCATTTGAGGCCCTCCTTTTTCCTTTACAGTGACCCAGTCTAGGGGTTCCCAACACCAAAAAGACTGCGCCCCCGAAAGGTGCTACGAGGAGACAGAAGTTCCTTCTCCCTTTCTCGGAAGGAATCCTGTCCTTGGGGAAGGGACTCGAGCCGGGGATGAGGACTGGGGAAGTGGTGGCAGCGCAGCGCCTTCCGGGCGGCCCTGGTAGAGGCGCTATCACCCCAAGGAGGACAACCCTGTGGTCATTTCACCTCCACTCCCAAATTAGGCCCCGCATTGTGACCTTGAAAGGTCAGTTCCTAAGAGAATTGAAGTGGGATTTCACTGCGCCCGGACACCGGGGCTGTCTGACCTGAGAGCTCCCATTCCTAGTCCCCACTTGAGTAGGTGGAGTGAGCAATCATGCTTCCTGCGCCCTTAACAATTCCAATTATTTGAGCACGTTTACATTTGAAGCATTTCTACCTAATGATTGAAACAGAAAAGCAACCCATCTTTGCAATCCTACACTTGTTTCTTTTGGGGGGGATAGGGGTAATATATACCTTTCGTGTTTATCTTTTACATTGCAAAGTAAACTGAAGGCCGAAGTCAGTAGTCAGTGGTTTGGGCAGATTTGGGGGGAGCCAAATTTTGTGCCCATGCTTGGATCTCTACAAACTAAGGTCCAATCACGGGTTCCCCAGTCAGTACACTTCCATGAGAACCGTTAAATCAGGGAAGCACCCCTATCTGGGCTGGACCGAGGGTATAGGCTGCTGATATCCCAAGGAAGAGGCAGAAGCCCAGGAGACACGCGGGCAGCACACGTGGCTGTGCCCTGCTGAGGTTCGCAGCTTGAAACGCTGGTTTTGGAGCGCCTTGGGCCAGCTGAAGAGCTCAACATTTTGGGGGAAGTGAGGGAAGAGTTACCTTCCCCGGAGCGATAAACAAGACTATGCTTTAATGGGAGGGACGACGTGCAGTGTTTGACCCTCCCCTTTTACAGAAGTTTTCAGAGACAGTGACCACAGATTGCCAACTGGCCTGCACCGTGAACCGCTGTCATATTTTACAATGACAGCTCGTCTGAAAATCAGATGCTACTTGACCTCCACTTAATTTCACTGCACGCGTGCAGTTCTCAAAACAAAGTCACCCTGCAACCTTGGTTTTGCACCTTCCACCAGCAGAATTTTCTCTCTTGGAAGCCCTTGGAAAATAAGACAGAAGAAATTCTGCCCTACTTTCTATCAAATATTCTTTTATAAATCTGAGTTGCCGAACATTCTGTGGCTGCAGAAATCTCGCAATTTCTTTTTCACTTTAGTAATTGCTCTTTTGAAAAGATCGATCTCAAATCTTTGTTTTGTTTGGTTTTCTTTTCTTTTTTTTTTTTTTTTTTTTTTTTTTTTTTTTTTTTTTTTTTTTTTTTTTTTTTTTTCAGCTGAGTTCTCAAAAATAAAGAGATCGAGTGATTGGATTCTCCTTTGTGACTACGGGTAAGCAAGACAGTTGAAGTGTGGGCAAAGTGTAAAGGAAACCTTACCTGACCACGGGGAATTGGGAAGGGGGGGAGCAAGCTGGAGGAGAAACCGAGTCCACTACAGCACAGCAGCCAGAGGTCATTAGCCAGCCTGACTTGCAAAGTCATCAATCTGCAAGACCAGTTCTTAAACAAATGAGCCCAGCCCTTCGACCCACTCTAAACTTCCAGAGAATGAAGAGCTGCCGGCCAATGGGTATGGAGAACCCCCAGGGTTAAAGGAACTCTCAGGTTGCCAGTAGGCTTAGAAGAGAGTTTGAAAATGAATGACCTAATTTGAACCATCTTGGCCATAGAATCTTTCAGACAAGGTCACAATTGATGACTTTAGCTCGGAGAAGAACTTTATCTTGAAGAAGTGGAGGATGAATCTTATTTCTGAGTTCTTTAGTGGGGCTGAGTTGCAACTCTATCTAACATTTTATCTAACAATTTTCTTTTCTACACTTACTGGAGCAAGAATGATTCCCTTTTTGTGTTGAACAGGCAGATCAAAGTTTGGCTATCTCATCTATGCAACAATAGTGGTAACTTCCACAATGTTCAGCTTAGTATAGAAAGGCTAACCATTTCAGACTTTCAAAACAGTCTTAGAAATTTCCCTTTGAAGTTGAACTCAGCCTGACTGGAAAGATGTTGAGTGGAGGACTACCTTCTCTGGGAATGCTAGATTAATTGACATTCAATCATTTTGACGACTTTTAAAATAAAGTCTTTGGGGGGGGAAATGGAACTGAATATAAAACAATTTTTTTTTGCACTGGAATAATTTAAAACAAGCTTTGTTTTCAAACTGCAAACTTGGCTTCTTTGCAGTCCTTTCTGAGGAATGTGTGTTGTGTTAAAATTTGAAAAAAAAATGCTGTTAGAAGTAACAGATTTAGAAATCTCATAGTGAGCATATGCAGTAAGTATGGAAGTATCCTTACAATTTGAATATGTACTGCCATTCTTTCAGCAACCATCAATTATAAATACTTTTAGATAAGGAAAAGAAACACATACATTGCAGAATTATTAATAAGCTGGTAAAATTTGGAGTTTGGCCTTCCACAAAGGTGAGTACTTCAATCTGTTTCTACTCTCTTTTTCCTCCTCAGTGTTTAAAAGTCCTAACACCTGTTTGTTTAGCTTTGAGTTTTTTTTGTCTTATCATTTCTCTGAATTGCATGAATGAAGCACAGGAGCATCCACACAGAAGGGAGTGCAAATTGGAAACACTGCAGTTGAGCGGATCTCCGATGAGGTTGCATTATCTCAGATTTCATCTTGTTTTAATCACTCCAAAGGGGTTGTCTAGTTTGTCATTTAAATGAGAGCATTTTATTAAAGTGGAATATAAAGTTTGTGTCAGCCTGAGTGACTTTGATAACAGTGAAAAGCAGAATCTTCTTTGGCGACCCAAGTAGCCTTAAGGATGTTTGACCACCTTTGCCCCAAGTAAGAACTTATTCTTTCTCTTTTAATGATTAGTTCATCAATTTGACTGATTCTACTTGTCCCTTTTGGAATTATTTAAGGATAAGGAAGTAAAATAATAAATCTGAAGCTTTTAACCCAGAAATAAAATGAAAAAGTAAAAAACAGAAGAGATTGAGGTGCCAAGAGCACTTCAAATGAGTAAATTAAAATTTAAATTTAAATTAAAATTTAAAATATCTGACATTCTGTACTCCAAATGGAATTATTTAAGGATAAGGAAGTAAAATAATAAATCTGAAGCTTTTAACCCAGAAATAAAATGAAAAAGTAAAAAACAGAAGAGATTGAGGTGCCAAGAGCACTTCAAATGAGTAAATTAAAATTTAAAATATCTGACATTCTGCACTCCAAATAGGGATGGAGGATGGAATGTGGAAGCAGATTCAACTTACAAAAAGAACAGGATCAGAGTGTGGAAACATGAAATCTTAAAGAGCCACCCCCTTTTTTTTCCTACTTATTTATTTTTTAGCTTATGGACTATGGGGGCTGGAGAGCTGATGTTCCACCTTTGCGACCAGTTTACCTTATTGAAATATACTCTTACTTCATTTATTTCGAAGACTTGCAGGAAGAACTGATGAAATAATGTAAGAAAGGCACAGGTATTCATAAGAATTTTTATCAGGGTCACAGTTTTCCTATATGGTAAGAATTAATAAGTTGCTTTTAAAATCATCTAATGATCAGTAATTTAAGTATAAATCAAGTGATTTACAGGTTATGTTTTTCCAATTAAATTTCCCTTTTTGATTACTCATAACTTTCACCTTTCTTCATTTCAAGGTATTTCCTTTTTTTCCTCAAATGGCTTTTCCTGAAGCCTGAAGTCCTATTTGCATTGTTTAGTTTGGGTGCTCCTGCAGCAAACATGTTGTTTTGGCCAGTGACCACAAGAGGACACAGTTTCCCAGATAACTTTGTCTAAAAGAAACAAGAGGAAAGCTAACAAAGTAACAAAAATACCACACCATTAATGGCTGTCACTTTGGAGATGTCTATGTGATTGATGCCACTTTTAATATATTTTAGAAATATCAACTTAAGTCAATTGGCATTTAAGCCTTACGTGTTTTGAAGATACCTTTTAAAATGTAAAACATATTTTTAAAAGCATATGTTTGTGAAAATATACTAAAATGCAACTTGGTTTAGTGAGAGGAAAATGGTTATTTTACATTAGCAGAATTTTGTACAAAACTCTGGATGGCCTGAATTTCTACTTATCTAGTTTTCAAGCCATATTTAGCAATGAAAAACGGTTTTTAAAAAAATACGCGACTATTTCAAAATGCCTTTGAAAGTTTGAATGTGTAGTTAGAGCATTTGGAGTCTCTTTAGCTGAACCTTACATATAAATTGTGTTTTATATTGATTATATTTTAATGCACATGATAGTTTATATCTAAAATTGTTTTGCACAGATATGGAAAAGTGGATATCTTAAGGTACTGACTCTCTATTATATACAATTGTTGATTTAATTTAAAATATCCTTCTTTTTTTTTTTTTTCAAAAATTGTGCAAGAGGGTGCATATGCTGGGGTTGTGGAGTGGAGGGGAGAGAAAGCACCCTCCCTGGGAATGGTTATGTCACATGCCCCTCTCTTCCATTTCTCCTTCCTTTCAGGATTTTGGGCACACTTGTCCTTTACATTCCTCAAGCTGCCAAGGCCAGGACTCTAACTGCAGAGTCAGCCATGTAGGATCTAGTTGCCTTAACCACCATGCCATGAGCTGGCTCTCCTTCCTCTTTTCTGCTACCTTCTTTTGAAAAGGTTTCAGAACACTTGATAACTTTTAAATTAAAATGAAAAATCTCTTGATATTTTTCTGGAAGAATTCCATATTTCTGATGGCTTGCTATACCAACCAGGCTGGGAGATGCTGTTGCAGTTGGAACTGAGCACTTCTGCTTTGCATTTGTGTCTTCATGCAAATACATCATCCCCAATGGCATTTTCTTAGACTCCCATGGAGAGACTGAGGAAAAGACCAAAGTTGTGAAAAAGAAGAAAAAAAGACAAAAAATGAGAGAATATAAGAAAACTCAGGGGACCAACTTGTGGTGTAGTGGTTAAGACAGATGGATCCCACAGGGCTGACTGCTCTGTTCAAGTCCCTGACTCAGTGGCTTGAGAAGTGAAGCGCTCTAGGCACACATGTGCTTATACGTAAGCCCAAAATCCTGAAAGGAGGGAGAGTAAGAGAAGGCATTGTATCATAGTCATTCCCCACAAGGTGCTTTCTTTCTCTCTCTCTCTTTGTCTCTCTTCCACAAGTACACAACCCTCTAGTGAAAATGTGAAAAAAAAGAGAGAAAAAAAAAGAAAAAATGAGGAGACCAAGAGAGATGGAGCAAAGAGAGAGAGGATGAAAGAGGGAGCTAGAACAAGTGACAAAATGAGCGAGTGTGTTGATATATAGGGGGAATAAAGGGCCAAAATAGAATGAGACAAATCAATGCATTTAGTGGAAAATAGAAAAACATCAGGATTACTTTCCTGTTTTTGCTTAAAGACATTGTTAGTAATTGCCTTTCTCTGGTGTGGACATTTAGTTTTAAAATCCCTGTCATTGTCACCCAAGTTACAATAGAAAGTAAAGACAGCATGGAGAGCTTTGAAACTTATAATTAAGGTTTGTGTCCATTGGGACCAGCAGATGGCATAATGGTTATGTCGCTGGAATCCTACATGGCTGACTGCTATTTGAGTCCTGGACTCAGTGACTTGAAACTCATGCCAGGCATGTGTGCATGCATGCCCAAAATCCCAAGAAGAGAATGGAGAAGGGATTGCAGTGTGGCCATCCCCTTGGGGGGTGATTTCCTGCTTTCTGTCTCTCTGTCTCTCTGGTGAGCTTACATGCCCTGTAGCAAAGATCTATAATAAAAAAGAAAAGAAAAGAAAAGTAAAGAAAAGGTTTGTGTGTCCATCCAGTGGTTATGCTCTATCTTGAATTAGAGTAAAGATGGTAATATGTTGTCAATACTGGGTCTCAGGTTGGATTTCACCTGGGGGAGTACTGCTGTCATTACTCCATGAAAAATCCTATTAACCATGATAGAATTTCACAAATACTGTGTAGTGGCTCAGACTTCTAGTTCATTAAGTTATTTTCCACTTTATTTGCACAATGGAGGTGTGCTTCTCCTGGTGGTTTGTCAGTATCAATGACTTTGACCTCTCTACCTCACATGCTTTAGGGACAGCCAGAGCTGCAAGTGATGCATCTTACTCCACTCAAGACACTGAGACACTGTAGGGTCCTGTTTTTGTCGGATGGTGTATGTGGGAGACCTAAATTCTGGTTTCAACAGGTACTAGTGAACTGCAATATGCTTATTGATGCTTGTGTAATTTTATCAAAGTGTTCATTTTTATATTAGGTACTCTGAGTAAGATTTAATCCCAGGGCCAGCAAGTGACATTGTGATTGAAGCACTGGACTCCTACATGGCCTATGGCAGTTCGAGTTCCAGAACGGGCACTTGCTTTCTCACTTTTCCTCTCTCTCTCTCTCTCTTTCTCTCCATCTCGTGAACTCACATATTCTATAGCATATTTCAAAAAGAATAATAAATTAAATTAATAATTCTTTTAAAAAATATATAGCCCCTAAACCTTCAAGGATGTCACAGCATAATGGGGGAAAAAGAATGAAACTAATTTTATAGCAAAGGGAGCTAAATGTTATGAAATATGTTTGCAAAGAGTGCTATGGAAGGGCAATGAACCCGGACTAAGATGTTGAGGATGCCTTTGTGCATTGGGAAATTACCTTAGTGCGAGGGGCCTCTAGATATACTTCTATGAGAGCTATCCCACACAGAAAGGCACAGAAAGCCTTACAGGTCCAAATAAAGATGCACGTGACAGGCCACGTCGTATACTGAATCCAGTTGAAACATGTAGCAGGAAAGGAAAATCTATGGCATGGTATAATATTACCAGGATAGCTTGCAAACAGTCAGGCAGGACCATACTACTCAGATCCTGTGGTATGTAATGTTAATACCTGCTGGTTACTTTCTCTCTCTTTGTCTGCTTCATCCTTTCCTGTTGGTGGTGTGCGTCAGAGGTACAAAAATAAGGATAAGCTTAATGACAGGAGCTAACACCGCTTGTTCTACTACAGAGACACAGGGCAAATACTTTGTCTAGCTGGCCTAGACCCTGCTGAGCAGCTTTGAATTTCACCTTCTTGTCTTGCCCAGAGGACAAGTGGGCCAGATTGGATGTCACCAACAGAGAGCCTCCTTTTTTTTTAAAAAAAAAAAAATTATTTATTTATTTATTCATTTATTTTAATTTGACCAGAAAGAGACACACAAACAGAGGTAAAGTGAGAAAGCAAGCCACCAGGTTCAGTACTCGAACTGTGGTTGGCCATGTGGGAGTGTCCAGCACCTTACCCACCACACCACCTGCTAGTCCCCCAGAGAGCCTACTTTAAGATGTCACGGATATGGTACCTCACTATAGTGTGCCCCCGGGCTTCATGACTCTTTATACTTACTTGATCATTCTGTCCCTTCTGACTCACTCTGCTTACTGATGTTGAAGATGTCTTTGACCTATTTGTTTCTATACTTACTTTCACGCATCCTTGTTTCTCCTGGATTTTTTTTTTTGCATACGTGAATATTCATAATAATACATTGCAATTTTCCTGGAGAACAATTTAGTTCAGCTTTATTCTTGAATGATGAGTAGGAGTAAACCAGGTAAGAAGCAGAAAGGGCAAGGGGAAGAAAGTGCCATAGGCATTGGCTGTAGCGTGGGAAAAAGTATGAAGGTGTGTGCATGCATGGCTTTTTTAAAAATTTTTTCATTGTCATTATTTTATTTTCATTTATTTTTTTAAGTTGACCAGAGAGAAACAGAGAGAAAGAGAGAACAGGAAAGTGAGGAAGCAAGCTGCCAGGTCTGAGAATCAAACCGTGGTCAGTCATGTGTGAGTCCAGCTGCCTTAACCACCATGTCACCTGCTGGCCCAGCATGGCTTTTTTTAAAAGACATCTAAGGACTTTGGTATGGTTGCAGGTGGACTGGGTATGGGAGAAGCCAGAAATGATGCAAGACATTAGCTTCCTCAGTAGTAAAACGTAGTTGGACAGATAAGTTGAAAAAACATTTTACGCCTAAAGAATCCTAGAAATTACTTCATGTCAGTTTATAGTCGGTTTTATAGATGAATTGTTTTTCTCTATGACTGCTTTTTGTGCTTGGATTTGGCCATAACTGGAACCTGAAGACATTTTCCTAACTGATAAGAATGAGTTTCTTCTAGTTTTGGAAACTGCCTGTGGCCAAAAATAAGGAAAATAAGCAAGAACGTAGTTTGAGTGGGAGCATAAGAGTCTCCCTCCAGAAATCACCTTACACTTCCCTTGATCACGCTTCTAAATCTACCACTAGTAAATCATTCCTTTGGGGCTGATTCCAGTGTCTTCTCCAGGCTCCTCTTTTAAGTGGTGATGTTGGTAAGGTTAGGTAGCACCTCTGAGTGAACTAGAGTATACGATATTTTTATCAAGAGATGAGGGGCTCAGGGAAGCAGAAGGACACTGGATCATGCTGGAGAGACCAGATTAAAAGGCAAGTAGAAGTGTAAAGAAAGGAGAGCTGTGGCAGTAGGGCCTTTGTTATTTTTCCGAGTGTGGGTCTTAGCCAGACACCATGGGTCTGTCCGAACTTTCTGTGCCTTTCTATGCCTTTTGTGTGGCTGAAATTGCCCACTTCTGTCTTTCGGATTCGTTTTTAGATAGATAGAGCACAGTGAGGCAATGAGGAAATAAGAATCCACACGTCTCGTCTCACTGTCTTGCTTCCTGTCAAGTGGAAGGTCTTAAAACTTTGAAATGTACCTATCAATAAGGGATACTCTTCTATTTCACTATCAGATGTAATTCAACAACAAACAATCAGTCAGTCAATTTATCTGAAGTGTAATTGGCCAGTTTAGATATAGTTGTGTTCACCAGTGGAAGTATTTTCAGGTAATATGAAGTGTATGTAATAAAACAGAAAAAAAACAGAGATAGTCACTTACTATACAAGAAACCCTAATGGTGATTTTAATTTTACACCCACGTTTTTGGGATGGAGGGAAGTATTAGTAAATATACTTTAAAGAGAAAGAAAAAGATATTGTTTATACATTTTTTTCACTTTTTTTTAAAGGATTTTGCCATAGGGTGTATGCACTCATGGGGTGGAGGAGGTAGGGGGGGCAGGAAAGAGAGAGAGAGAGAGAAATCACCCCCCCCCAGGGGGAATGACCATGCTGCAATCCCTTTTCCTCCATTCTTTTCCTGGGATTTTGGGCATGCGTTCACATGTGCCTGGCATAATTTTTTTTTCTTTATTTTGGAGACGGTTTTGCTATAGGGTGTGTGCTCTTGCCAGAAAAACAGAGAGAGACAAAGAGACAGAAAGTGAGAAATCACGCCCCAGGGGGGATAGCAACACTGCAATCCCTTCTCATCCATTCTCCTCTTGGGATCTTGGGCACGCACACACACGCGCAGGCGTGAGTTTAAGCCACTGGATCCAGGACTCGAGCTGTGGTCGACTACATGGGAGTCCAGCAACATAGCCATTATGCTAACTGCTGGTCCCAGCCTGGCATGATTTTCAAGCTTGAACTATGGTTGGCTATGTGAGAGTCCCGTGCCATGCTACCTGCTGGCCCCCAAAATTTCACCTTTATTCATGGTAGAGCATGTGTGTGTGCACCAGAGCAGGTGGGGAAAATGCCCTCCACATGGTATGGTCATGCTGTGATCCCTCACAATTCAGTCTTCTAGCCTGTAAGATTTTGGTCTCTCACACATGTGCCTGACAAGTTTTAGCCTCCCTGAGTAAGGGATTTGAACCACCAATATGGGATTCAGCTTTACTTGAACAGCTCATTACTGCTGTGCCACAAAGCCAGTCCAAAGATATTAATTCTAAAATGCATGAGTAGACTTGGAATATCTGAGGAGAAGATACTGTAAATAAGTTAGTTAATTAATTAAATTTGCTATAGGGCTTGTATATACTCCAGGGAGAGAAAATGAAAAAAATTGAGAAAGCACTTCTCATAGGAGATGGCTATGCCACAATCTCTTCTCCATTTCTCTCTTTGTGAGAAACATGCATGCCTGGGGTATTTTTCAAGCTGCTGAGTCCAGGACTTGAACAACGCAGTGGCCATGTGGGATCCAGCTGTCTTAACCACAATGCCATTGATTGGCCCTTATTTCTTTCTTTTAACTGGACCACTCTTCATAGTAGAACACAATCTAATGTAATTATTCAGAAAAACTCTTAGATTTATGGGACTAGCAGTTAGCGTAATGGCTATGTCGCTGGACTCCCATGTAGTTGACTGTGGTTCGAGTCCCAGACCCAGCGGCTTAAACTCACGCTGGGTGCGTGTGCGTGCATGTCCAAGATCCCAAGAGGAGAATGGAAGAGAAGAGATTGTGGCATGGCCATCCCCCCAGGGGGTGATTTCTCACTTTCTATCTCTCCGTCTGTCTCTGTCTTTCTGGTGAGTGCATGCACCCTATAGCACAAACCTCTCAAAAAAAAAAAATCTCTTAGATTTATATGACATTTATTCACTGATTTTATTGTATTGATTCTTGTATAAAAGTTGTGTACCCAGGGACCAGCAGACCAGCAGCTAGCGTAATGGCTATGTTGCTCGACTCCCATGTAGTCGACTGCAGTTTGCGTCCCGGACCCGGTGGCTTAAAACTCACACCTGGTGCGCGTGATTGCATGCCCAAGATCCCGAGAGGAGAATGGAGGAGAAGGGACTGCGGCATGGCCATCCCCCCTGTGGGATGAATTCTCGCTTTCTGTCTCACTCTGTCTGTCTCTGTCGGGCGAGCGCATGTGACCTATAGCAAAAACCTCTCCAAAAAAAAAAAAAGTTGAGAACCCGTTTTACGGG
>NW_006159915.1:1128999-1135795 GCF_000334495.1 Tupaia belangeri chinensis
AGCAGTTAGCGTAATGGCTATGTCGCTGGACTCCCATGTAGTTGACTGTGGTTCGAGTCCCAGACCCAGCGGCTTAAACTCACGCTGGGTGCGTGTGCGTGCATGTCCAAGATCCCAAGAGGAGAATGGAAGAGAAGAGATTGTGGCATGGCCATCCCCCCAGGGGGTGATTTCTCACTTTCTATCTCTCCGTCTGTCTCTGTCTTTCTGGTGAGTGCATGCACCCTATAGCACAAACCTCTCAAAAAAAAAAAATCTCTTAGATTTATATGACATTTATTCACTGCTTTTATTGTATTGATTCTTGTATAAAAGTTGTGTACCCAGGGACCAGCAGACCAGCAGCTAGCGTAATGGCTATGTTGCTCGACTCCCATGTAGTCGACTGCAGTTTGCGTCCCGGACCCGGTGGCTTAAAACTCACACCTGGTGCGCGTGATTGCATGCCCAAGATCCCGAGAGGAGAATGGAGGAGAAGGGACTGCGGCATGGCCATCCCCCCTGTGGGATGAATTCTCGCTTTCTGTCTCACTCTGTCTGTCTCTGTCGGGCGAGCGCATGTGACCTATAGCAAAAACCTCTCCAAAAAAAAAAAAAAAGTTGAGTACCCAGTTTACAGAGATTCATTAAGATATTTTGTGATATTTTATTAGAAAATACATCACATATTTTAAATGAAAGAGAATCTCATGGCAAATTTGATAAATCAGAATATTAGGTTTCACACATGACTGCATCAGCAGTAGGAGCTGCAGTCACAAGTGCTTTAGCCTTGACTATCTGCAGGAGCATGAAGCCTTGAGTATGGAGGCAAAGGTTCATATTACTGGAATAATACCACTGAATACAAATAGAAGAAAAAGTCTAGGTATTCGCCTTCGATTAAATTAGACAATCATTCTACTTTAATTTATTGCTCATTTCTTAAACATCACAATTGCAGAACTGAAGAGATTGCTTATAAAAAAAACCACTGAATAAAATCATAGGCTACTGGAGCTAAAAGTCCAGGGCACTTCTTTATTTTTCTGGAAAGGGGGAGTGAATTTGGAGAAGAGTATTGTGCATAAGATCTTAAATTCTGGAGCCAGTGAGTTTGGGTTCAAATATAGCTCACCTTCTCACTACCTGTGTAACTTTAGCTTGCCCTCATGCTGCGGGAAGGGGAGGGAATAACGTACATCATAAGGCTGTTGTGATGATTAAGCGAATTCCTAAGTGCTCACTCCTTCAAATGGTGCTTGATACCTGTTCAGTATTACTATTTTATTGCTTTCATTATAGAAGGAGAGAGTCAGGAAGAGGAAGAATGAGAGAGAGAGAGAGAGAGACTCCTAACAGGATTTTCATACTACGATCCACCCCCAGCATGTACAGGGAGAAAGCAAGGTACAAACTCAGAACCATCCCATCTGAATCCAGCATCACAGAATATTGCATTACTGCTACACCATTGCGGCCTTCCCCCTATTTATTTATTTATTAAGTTTATGCATTTCTCTTGAGAGAGAGAGGTATTCATGGACAGCAGTCTTCCCTCAGCCTTCTAGCTCATAAGCATCAATGTAGGCATGCCCAGCATGTTCAGGCTGACCAGGGATTCAAACCCAAGGCCTTCCCAGTATCGTACAACAGCACCCTACTGCCTGCACCACTATGACTGTATCTAATATTATTTTAAATCAGAACTAAGCTATGAAGGATCTTGTAAATGGGATAAGGCATTTATACTCAACTCTAACTGCAAAAGTAAGAGTTTAAAGGGTAAATGAGGAAATTAATTCATGATCCACATTTTTTTTTTTTAAAGAGAGATATTTGCTATAGGACATGTGCACTCACCAGAGAGACAGAAAGTGAGAAATCATCCTTTGGTGGGATGGCCATGCTGCAATTCCTGCTCCTCCATTGTCCTCTCAGGATTTTGGATATGCACACTCATGCGCCCAGCATGAGTTTTAAGTTGCCAGGTCTGGGACTCGACCTGCAGTTGACTACATGGGAGTCCAGCAGTGTAACCAATAAACCATCTGCTAGTCCCAATCTAGTTCTATTTTATGACTGTTTCTATATCCATACATCACCCCTTAAGGACTCTAAGAGCAGGTTAGGACATTAATTTAAGGAGAGACAGTGATTTATTTATACTCTGCCAAAAAATGATAATGGGACACAGATGATATTTACAATTTCTGTACTGGGTCACATCTACTCTGAGTTAAAAACCTTATATTCAATTTTCTACTCAATAAATACCTCAATGTAGGTTTCTCATGGCCATATTGAAGTTATTGTCACCATTAAATAACCTGTTTCTTCTAACCCTGAAGATGAATAAACTTCATTAAATTAGTTACCTAATTGTTTAACTGAAAAAACCTAAGAGCCATCGTCATGTCCTCCGTTCTTCTCAGCTCACTTCTTTCATCTACATGATTGTGAAAGGACTGTAGTCCCCCCTCTCCAAGACTGTCAGACTAGGTATTCTCCAATAGCAGGAAGTTGGTTTAGATGTAGGACAGTCAATAAAACTCCCAAAGAGATGCTATTTTCAGAGTTTGTAGCACAGAGACTCTCTCTAACACGAGTTGTGTTCAGTGGACCCTTCTGGAGTGTGTCTCATCTGTGTAATTTGGCTAATTTCTTTTAAAGTAGCCTGATAGAAGAACCCAGAGTCTCCTTTCTTCTCCGAGGGAACACCAAATGGCGGATGACGCCAGTGCAGCTGCAGGGCCCGGAGGCCCTGGGGGTCCTGGGATAGGAGGCCGTGGTGGTGGCTCCCGTGGTCAGGGCTGGGGCGGGCCCGCGGAGAGATCTATCTCTTCTCCCTGCCTATCAAGGAGTCTGAGATTATTGACTTCTTCCTGGGAACATATCTCAAGGACGAGGTTCTAAAGATCATGCCCGTGCAGGCCGGTGGACCAGGTTCAAGGCATGTGTCGCCATCGGGGACTACAATGGCCATGTTGGTTTGGGCGTGAAGTGCTCCAAGGAGGTGGCCACTGCCATCCGAGGGGCCATCATCCTGGCCAAACTGTCCATTGTCCCAGTGCGGAGAGGCTACTGGGGAAACAAGATCAGCAAGCCCCACACTGTCCCTTGCAAGGTGACCGGCCACTGTGGCTCTGTGCTGGTGTGCCTCATTCCTGCCCCCAGAGGCACTGGCATTGTCTCTGCTCCTGTACCCAAGAAGCTGCTGCTGATGGCTGGCATCGATGACTGCTACACCTCAGCCCAGGGCTGCACTGCCACCCTGGGCAACATCGCCAAGGCCACCTTTGATGCCATCTCCAAGACCTATAGCTATCTGACCCCCGACCTCTGGAAAGAGACCGTGTTCACCAGTTCTCCCTATCAGGAATTCACAGACCATCTCGTCAAGACCCACACCAGAGTCTTTGTGCAGAGGATCCAGGCTCCAGCTGTGGCCACAACCTAGGGTTTCCATACAGCTAGAATACAGTGAATTAAGCCTAGGGAAAAAAAAAAGAAGAAGAACTCGGAGTCTTCTCATAGTCCTCATGAACTTCATGATGTCAAAAATGGGCATTTCATAGATATTTATTGGTAATACTCTCTTTAGAAAAGTAGAAAAAGACATGTGGCCCTGTAGCACAATAGTTGAAGGAACTAGATCCCACATGCCTACTGCAGTTTGAGTCTCAGCTCTGGCAGCTTGAAAAAAACTCTAGGCATGTGTGCATACTCAAAATCCTGATGGGATGGAGAAATGAAAGAATTGTAGCATGAACATGTCTTACTGGGGAGTGCTCTATCTCTCTCTGGCGAGCATGTATACCCTCTGGCAATAAAAAAAAGCAAAGTAGATGAAAAAAACTAGGGAAAATATTTCTCAGTTTATATTGTGTTACCCTAACCCTGCACTTAGACAATATATGCAAACAGCAATGAAACTAAGTAATAGTAATAGGTCTTATTCAAAATCAGAGATTAAAGACACATCAAAAATAATACTTGATGGGGTGGGCAAGTGGCATGGTTAAAGTGTCTGGACTCCCACATGGCAGCTTACTTTCTCACTGTCTTTCTCTCTTTCTGGTCAACTTCCAACAAATAAATAAAATAATTACAATGAATAAAATTAAATAAAATAATATAAAATAATTCTTTATAAAAAGAAAAAAATATTATTTGAGAAAACATTTTTTCCTGGATTCTGAAAATACCAGATGAACATGTCTGATCTTGCTTACCCAAATGTTGTCATAAATAATTGGGATCCTATCATCACGGCACTAGAGGGACATGACAGCAAACACTGATGAGGAGAAAAAAGAACTACACTGAAGTTGAAAAGATCTGTAAATTCTTTTTTTCCGTGTTCTTTGCAACGAAGCTAGAGTAGTTCACTCTGAACTGGAAAAAGAGGAAGGTCATTCAGTTGCATAATAAAACAGTTGGGAGAATCTACCCCGGAGAAGTGCCCAAAGACGGTAGTAATTACAATTGAAAGGACAGTTTGTTTTTACACAGCTAGGATACTAGTCCTATCTTTGTCCAATTCATCAGGATAGCACAATCATTTAGGGAATGGCTCATTCTGGTCATGATATGAAGATACTTCTTCATCGGGAGTCTCAGAACTCATGCGCTCACTTAGCCACGACATTCTTGTGCAGTAGGAATGATGCCGGTCCAGCACTATGCTGGCATCAGCAGTGTGCATGGGCTTTGCTTGGGGGAACAGGAAGAATGAGAAGATGATTATAGGATTGAGACAAGATGGCGGGCTCGCAGTAATGATCTTTCAATGGTTGAAAAGTAGTTTGTCTAAAAGCAGATTTTAAAAGCAATTTCTCTTTGGAACAACCTTTTTGGTGCCACCTAAGAAGCCTCTTGATTCACCATGGGAGTAGCAGTGATAAAATGTGTAATATCAAAGACAACCATCTTGAAGCATTTCCTTTCAACCCGAAATGGAGCTTTATATTGTGTTTGTCATAAATCTACGTATTCTTCTCCTCCAGATGACTATAATTACAAAGTGGAGCTTGCTTTGACATCTGATGGCAGGATGATAGTGTGTTACCACCCATCTGTCGACATTCCATGTGAACACACAAAACCTATCCCTAGACAAGATCCTGTGCATAATAATGAAGAAACACATGATCAAGGGCTGAAATCCAGGTTAGAAGAGAAAAGTGAACACCTTGAACAAGGACCCATGGTAGAACAACTTAGCAAAATCTTCTTTACTACCAAGCCCCGTTGGTATCCTCACGGATAGTATCACAGACATTGTAAGAAACTGTACCCCCCAAAAGACAGATGACATCAAGGTTCTCAGAGGAATCAGAAACATAACTCATTTGTCATTTAAGAAAATCCCATGTGGTGAGATGTGGTTATGATATAAAATGGAGTAGTAGTAGTGAAGATGGATTAGGAAAGGAGGTATATTATATACATATATAATTATTTTACAACTTTATTTATTTAAATTTGACTAGAGGTGGGGAGAGAGAGAGAGAAAGTGAGAAAGTAAGCCACTAGGTCCAGGACTCAAATGGCTGTCGGCCATGTGGGAGTCCAGCACCTTTAACCACCACACCAACTGCTGGCCCTGCATTCTAGATATGTTTTAAAGGTAGGTCAGACAGGATTCACTAAAGATAAGACATGAAGTGTGAAAGAGAAATCAAGGATGACTGTAAGTCTCTTGATCTAAGCAAAAGATAGGTGGGGTTGGCTGAGATGGAACAGAAAGTTCAATTTCACACATTTAAAACTTGAGTTGTTGGCTAGAAATTTAAGTGGAATTGTTGGGCAGGCAATTGGATATGTGAGTCTGAAGTTTGTAATAGTGGTCTGTGATGGAAATAAAATTGGGAACTTATTGGCATCTCCATAGCGTTTTGTGCTATGTGACTAGAGTAGATGTTCATGAGAGGGGCTGTGTGGGATGAAGAAAATGAAGACTGAAACTGAAAAAGAAACGATCATTGCTATGAAGAAAAAATATAGCAGGTAAAGGGCATAGGGATTAATGGAGAGCAAACTTTAAGTAGGGTTATATTTTTGAAATTACAGATAATTCATTTTCCTAAGAAGAAACTCGGAGAAATTGAGAAGTGATAATCAATCATAAAAGACATAATAATTTTTTTTTACAAGAACTGGGAAAAGATAACAGTTCACAAAATGAAATAGAACATTGTATTGTAGACAAAGTTAATTGTGGAAGATTAAAACCCACAAATATTTTGAAAATTTTTTGACTATTTAAAGTAAGAAATTGGGACCAGTAGATAGCATAATGGTTACATCACTAGACTCCCATGTAGTCAACTGCAGTTTGAATTTTGGACTCAGCGGCTTAGAACTTATGCCCGGCATGTGTGCGTGTGTGCCCAGGATCCCAAGAGGAGGCTAGAGGAGAAAGGATTCGTGTGTGGCCATTGTCCTTGGTGGGGGGTGATTTCTCACTTCTTTTCTCTTTGTTTCTATCTCCCCAGTGAGCGGACCTGCCGTATAGCACACACAAAAAATAAAACAAAACAAGACCAAAAAACTCTAAAAAAAAAAAAGTAAAAATTTATTGTATCAGCAGATGGCATAATGGTTATGTAGCTGGACTTACCCAGTTTGAGTTCTGTACCTTGTGACTTGAAATTCATGCCAGGCATATGTATATGCATGCCCCAAATCCCTAGAGGACTATGGAAGAAAAGGGATTGCAGCACGGCAATCTGGGGTGTGATTTCTGGCTTTATCTCTCTCTGTCTCCCTGGCAAATGCATGCACCCTATAGCAAAAATCTCTCTCTCTCAAA
>NW_006159915.1:1137197-1137961 GCF_000334495.1 Tupaia belangeri chinensis
AACTCAAAAGAAAGTAAAATGCTTAAATTGGGAAAACAAAGCATAGTAAAAAAAAAAAAAAAGAAAAGAAAAAGTAAAAAATTGTCCTAAACGTATCCAAACAGACAAAACGAATTACCTCTACAGGAACGAAAATCAGGTTATCCGGGCATTTTCTATATGAACAAATGCTAAAAGAATATTATGGTCCAAGAAGTTTACCTATCCACCTAAGACTGTGTGCTATTATATGAAACAACAATGGAAGGACTAAGGAAATGTCAATTTGTCCTCTTGGGTTTTTTTTTGGGGGGGCAGTTTTTACGGTTTAGGTGCATGTGCCCCTCAGAAAGACAGAAAGTGAGTGAGAAATCACTACACAGGAGGGATGGCCACACCACAATCCCTTCTCCTCCATTCTCCTTTTGGGATCTTGGGCACACATGCACATGCACCCACTGGGTCCAGGACTGAAACTGTGGTCGACTACGTGGGAATTCAGCGACACAACCATCATGTCATCTGCTTCTCCCCATTTTGTCTTTATACCAAAAATAAAAGTCAACTTTATTTTATTGAGAATGACATTTCCAAGAACTGTGATGAGCAATGAAACAAGAAAATAGAGACTTACATCTAATCAAGTGTTACATAAAAAAAGACAGTGTCAAGTGCAAAAGTAAATAAAAAAATCTTAGAACATCTTACAAACATGTTCATGTATTTTAAAATATACACTTAATTCAAGAGAGAGACACAATAGATGACACAAATAGAAAAAAATT
>NW_006159915.1:1137975-1175825 GCF_000334495.1 Tupaia belangeri chinensis
CAAATAGAAAAAAATGCAGCAGGAAAACATGTATTAAGAACAAGTAATATAAATTAATAACAAAAGGATATTAAGTAGAATTTAGCGAGTTAACATCAGACTGTATATTCAGTGTCCTATGACATGCTTCACAGGTTCTATAAGGAAATATACACACACACATACACAACACACAGAGTCCAGAAGCCCAGCCAAAAGAATGTACACACACACACACACACACACACACACACACACACACACACACATGAGGCCTGAAGCCCAGCTATTCCTAGTATTATGACCCGAAAGAAGTTTAACTTAAGTTGATGGAGAAAGAAGTACCAAATGTCATAAAGCACAGTTTCATCGACATCTCTATATTAATATTATACCTATCAGATATCATAGAGCTGTTTCTTTTTCTTTCAATAATGAGAAATATAGGTTGATAATATTATACTGGCAAAAATGATTTACTCAAAGTAATTTTACCAAAGGTTAATTTCTTTCTCTCTGATTGTGTGGTTTAATCTTATTATAGATTTTTTTTTTAGTTCCTAGAATAACATATATCCACCTGGCTATTTTCAGTAAATATTTTCTTTTTTAGCTAAGATGTTAAAAATTATTGAAAAGTGATTTGAAGTTGTGCTCCCTGAAATGTGATGATAAGGTGCAGATTATCAGTGAAGTCCTATTTTCTTGAGAGAACCACTGAGCCCAACCAAAATCTTCCATGGAAGATGGGAGATGCTTAGCTAGAATGCTTTGTTATCCATAGCTGGAAGTATAAGCATTCAATTACCATCACCTACAATTCTGTAGTAATCACCCAGATCTATATTGTCAAAGGAGGAAGTCAGAGCAGATACAAACTAAAGTATGTCGTATTTTACTTTTAAAACATTTTCAGAGGGTATGTGCACTCATCAGAGAGATGGCAAAAGAAGAGAGGGAGGGAGAGGGGAAAAGCACCCCACAATGGAACACGGTCATGCCACAATCCCATCTCCTCCATTTCTGCCCCCTGCTTGGAGTTTGTGCATACACAGACTTATGCCCAGCATGTTTTTCAAGCCACTGAGGCCAGATTAGAAATGTGTGGTCAGCCATGCAGGGTCTGGCTCCTGTCACTATCAGACCACGAGGCAAGCCCAATTTACTTGTAATTTTAAAATTTGAATTTTGGTAAATATTTTGCTGCACTTTTGAAATATTTTGTTGTATTCCAATGTACAGTATTTGTACTTTCACAGAATACACATAACTTTAAGGTGTGTTTCATAATGTATATAGCTTTTTCCTGTCTCATTTCATCTCTTTCATTTCATACAGTTAGGCTGTTTTTCCCATCTGAAACATCAGACTGTACCCAGGATGTATCCAGATGAAGCTAGCATTTCAGGAATTGAGGTGTGTTACAAACTGGGCTAGAAAACAGACCTTGTGTGCAGCGCTGCCTCCCACATACCAGTCTAACATGTTCGTAACAATTTCACCCTGGCCTTACTATTTGTACTTCTGTATGGTATGGGACCACTCTACCTTGATGCTTCATGACAGTAATGAAGCCATACTACATATCAGGTACTATCTCAAGGCACCTAGGATAAAGAGATACTAGGTAGAATAGGGCACTATAGCAAAGAGATCCAAAAATAGAGTGCTTAAACAGGCAGTTGTTTATTTTTCTTATGAAAACATTTGGATAGGTGTTAGGCTTAGTTCAGTGGTTCAACCATGTTGGAGATTTAACGTGTTGCTTTTGCCATCCTTAAAATGTGGCTTCAGAAACAGCCCAAGGCCTAGCAGTTAAAGTGGCTGGATCGCAAATGGCTGACTGTGTGGCTTAAGTCCCGAATCAGTCCACTTGAAAAACAAGCAGAGTGCATATTTGTGCATGCCTGGAATCCCAAAAGGAGGGATTCCAGGTGAGGCTGTTAAAGGTAGTCACTAACTGGATAGCCACGTCTGGTATAACCCCTGCAGGTTCTACTGTGAAAGAAGGGGAGAATAGATATAGGCAAGTAACTAGCAGATACTTTCTTAAGCAGTGAACTAGACAGGCATGATCCTTAGCTTCAACCTAGCTCTACAGTTAGAATTTTCTCCTTTAGGTGTAGTCACAGTTTGCATGCTAGTTACATGACTCTTTCACTCTGTCTGCCACTGTTCTTTCCAGCAGGAACAACGTGTGGGCATTTAAGTATAGTACAGGATTTACAGTATATTAACTCTAGATCTTCTATTCCATTCCAGTAGCTTGTATGAAAAATGCCCTGACATATCCCATCTAATAACTTCTCAAGTTGGCTAAGTCTATGTTCCTCATTCCACTGGGAGCTCCTTTTAGGCAGCGGTTTTTAACCAAACTAGAAAACTATACACAGTAAGCAGAGCAGAGCCCAGTTCACAGTAAGCATCCAATAAATATTGAATAGATTTTTATTCAACTGGTAATGAAAGTTAGTACAAAAAATTGGATGGTGAACAAAGAGAACTCAATCGGATCCAGCCCAATTTCAATGCAAACTAAGCCTAGAGTATTGCTACTTTTCACTCACTCTTCACTAGGACATTTATGTGTGTGTCTGGTTTAAAGCTATACATAAGAATGACCATGAACATTTGACTTGAGAGGGGGAGTCAGGAAATTGTTCACCTTCTTGATCATTTTGTCAACCCCTTCTTCCCCAAAGGAGACATTTATGTAGCCCAATAACTTTACTGAACTGAAATAAAATATATCCTCATGTTTTCTTTCTCTATAATTTTTGTAGAAAACATATAATTTACATGCATTTTAATAGAAGGAAAAAATCTTGAAGAGAAACTTTTATATGCTAGCAGTCTGACTGACAGTGCTAGTATGAAAGGAAAAAAAGTTGTGTGGAAGGAGAAAGGGATAGACAGACAGAGAAAAAGTAAGAGAAAGAGAAAGAATGACAAGGTATCAATGATGTTTTAAAAACATCGAACGATGTTTTATTCATAGCCCCTTGTCCTTGTTTAATGAATGGTAAATGAACTAGTACAGCTGTAATACAGTACAGTACACGGAAAGCCAACTACTAATGATATAGAAGCATGAAAAACAGCAGCTACAGCGAAATTGTAGAAAACCAGTCAGAGGATGAAGGAAAAGTATTAGATTTATGAAAGAGTGAAGTAGTCTTAAAAAAAAATCCACAAAAATCAGAGGTGTAATAATGGCATTATACTTTAAGCTGATGAAGAAAATGTTATAAATCATATCTTCTGACTTGGAAATTCTCCCACTGTTCAGAATTTTATTTCAAGGGAACTTCTATTTCTGAATTAAATGCCATAAATCTGAGAATTGTATTCGCTTATGTCACTTGATCCATTTGGTAATAAATTTCATTGTAAGCCTCCATGAAACATTTCCAGTTGTCCCCAGACTTATAGCTACTCTTAGTATAAGCAGTGTATTTCCTTTTTTTCAAAAAAAAAAGAAGTATTTATTTAATTTTATTCATTCATTCATTTATTTTATTTTAATTTGACCCAGGGTGGGGGGAGAGAAAGTGAGAAAGCAAGCTACCAGGTCTGGGGCTTGAACTGTTGTTGGCCATGCAGGAGTGTCCAGAGCCTTAAACACCATGCCACCTGACGGTCCCAGTATATTTCCTTTTAAAAGATTTCAATTTTCACTAGTGTATGTCCACACTATTCTCCTGGCCAGGATTCTTATCACTTCTGCCTTTATTGCTGCTGTCATCATTGATGTGCGCTCCTTGGCTGTGACAGTATAACTTAGCAAATTATTTCTTATGCTAGTATTGTATGTTGATATGAACCAGCCATGGTTTTCTTTTTTTAATAATTTTTTTTAAAGAATTACTTATTTATTAGTCTATTTCTTTCTCTCTCTCTCTACACACACACACACACACACACACACACATATTTAATTTTCAACAATTTGCATATGCACACCAGAGAGAGAGACAGAGAAGGGGGGGGTGAGAAAACAAGTTGCCAGGTTTGGGATTCAAACCATAGTCAGCCCTATGAGAGTCCAATACCTCAACCACCACACCACCTCCTGGCCCCTAGCCTTAGTTTTCAATCCAGAAGTTTTGTTTCTCTTTGGTTGAGAGGATGAAACAAACATCTTAAAATTTTATTTTAATGTTAAATTTTAACAATTAGGAATTCATCTCGATTTAATTTTAATTTTGTTGAAAAGAAGGGAAATAAAATGGGAAAAAAAGAGGAGCAATCTAAACGTAACTGCTCTATAGTGCATCCTGACAGCCAGTTTGACCATAGTTGGGTAGACTTGGGCCTAAATATGGAATGATTTACTTACAGTCATCTCTCTCTGCTGTTTCAAGCATCACATGTATGCTAAATATTAAAAATAAGATACTTTGGTTGACACTATACATTATGCTAATTATGAAGAAAGGCTCTAATCCAATGGAAATCCAAAAGATGATGTAATCTTATAGTTTATTGTAGCTTCCAGCCGTAGGATGCTCTCTATGTTTAGTACTCACACATACACAGACTCACAATCACACTTGTATTTCTGAAGCATTTAAGAAAATAGCTGGGGACCAGCAGATATTGTAGTGGTTACGTCACTGTTCTCTCATTTAATGGACCATAGTTTAAGTCCTGGACCTGATGGCCTAAAATTCATGCTGGGTGTATGAGTGTGTGTGTGTGTGTGTGTGTGTGTGTGTGTGTGCCCAAGATCCCAAGAGGAGAATGGCGGAGAAGAGATTGCACTGGGGGTGGGGGGGGTGGGGGATGGTGGTGATTTCTTGCTTTCTGTCTCTTTATTCTCTCTCTGTCTCCCCGGAGAGCACATGTGCCCTACAGCAAAAAAAATAAAAGAAAAAGAAAATAGCTGGTTAAGATTCAAGAAACTATTTCTTTCTCACTGTACAAACATAAAGCAATATTGGGGACCAGCACATGGCATAATGGCTATATCCGTGGGCTCCCATGTAGTTGACCGCAGTTTGAGTCCCCAACCCAGTGGCTTAAACTCACGCCAGGCATGTGTGCATGCTTGCCCAAGATCCCAAGAGGAGAATGGAGGAGAAAGCATTGTGACGTGGCCATCCCCCCTGGGGGGTGATTTCTCACTTTCTGTCTCTCTGTCTCTCTTCTCTCTTTCTGTCTTTCTGACGAGCACATGCACCCTATAGCATAAACCTCAAAAAAAAAATGAAGCAATACTAATATATAAAATAAGAGTTGGAAAACATATAGATGATATGAAATGGAAATAATCCCAGGAGCAATAGATGGACTATTTGAAAGTGATATAGATTGAAATCATAGGTACTAACACCAACTTTGTAAAGGAGTCAGTATGCCTGTAAAAGTGCCATGCTAACCTGGCCACCTGCAGGATGCTGGGTCTTCTTTGAAAGGATTTCTCGCAAGTCTACACTACTTGGCAAGAACACAAAGTTACATAATAGCAACATCTGTCAAGGTTACCTTCTCTAAGATAAGGAGAACATCAGGATAAAATCTGGTTCTGCTCCTATCTAAGTTTGGACAAGCTCACTAATTTTAACTTGTTTTATCTGTAATCTAGCTATATTAATATTCATATTAGTAAGTCTTTTGTGAGTTTCAAATGATGTAACTTATGTAAATGACTAGTTCAGAATACTAGCTAATAATAAATTAATTGCCATCTGCACAAATTTTGAGGTTCCTCATTCTGTACTGGCTGTAGTGGGAGATGGCAATAACTCAGTGACGTCTACAGGAAAGAAAGTGCCTAGGGGGCAAGTAGGTGGCTTGGTGGTTAAGTGCACTGGATTCCCACATGGCTGACTACGGTTTGAGTCCCTGACCTGGTGGCTTGGTTTCTCACTTTCTCTCTTTCTCTTTTGCTCTGTCTCTCTCTGGTCAAAGTGAAAGAAAGAAAGTTAAATAAAATAACTCTTAAAAAAAAAAAGAATGTGTCTATGAAAGGCAAAAAACTAAACACACTTAATATTTTTGAATGTACCCTTCGTGTTCTTTTAAACCAATTATGAAAATAGTGGAGTCTGAAAACAGCGAGGAGACACCATTGCTTTTCATAATCATTTCTCACTAGAATTCACACAAATTTTCAATGACTGATTTTTTTTTTTGACAGGTTTTTGCTATAGGGCGCGTGCGCTTGCCTGACAGAGAGAGACAGAGAGACAGAAAGCGAGAAATTACCCCCCAGGGGGGATGGTCACTCCGCAATCCCTTCTCCTCCATTCTCCTCTCGGGATCTTGGGCACACACGCAACGTGCCCGGCGTGAGTTTAAGCCGCCGGTCTGGGACTCAAACCGCGGTCGACTACGTGGGAGTCCAGCGACATAGCCGTTAGGCTCACTGCTGGTCCCAATGACTGATTACTTTTTGAAAATTCACTGAGAACAAAGAAGAACTTTTAAATATTATAATATATAACGTGCATGAATTAATGGACAGGAGTTTGTTTTGTTCAAATTAGCTCGTCAGGGGCTTACATGGCCATATTCTAAGTATTCATGTAGTGTCAGTGGATACCACTAATACTGTTTTGGTTTCTGCAGAGACTTTTGCTTTGGTTTACTGGTATATAACTGTTTCCTCACCTTTTCATTTCCTGAAATAGCACCAAGTACAGTGTCTAAACTTTGACTAGTATAAATCAAAGCACATGCTTCCCTTTCAGTAAAGTCCTCCACTTCAGCACGTGTGCAGGGGTTTGCTTTTTAATGCATTGGACATCTGTTATTGCTAATGGGGATAAAATGTCATATGTTAAAAACAATAAAAGTTATTAAAAGCAGTAAATGGTTTAATATTTTTAAATTATTTATGTTAGAAAAGTATTTTTTTTTCTTTTGGATTAAGTTAGAGTTCTCAAACTAGGAATATGCAGAATTTGTGAATATGAATATGCATATGAACATATAAAGCTTTGTGGGATCATATTTATTAGGCTGTCACATATCCTTTTAAAAAGTAAAATATTAAATGTTGCACAATCTCTATGTACTTTTACACACACACACAAATGCAGAAAGAGCAATTCCCTTGGGGCCAAGTAGGAAGCCAAGCTGTAATACTAATTGTTTAAAAATATGTAGTTTCATTAGAAATTTTAAGTATATTCCCAACTAATCAGTAAATGCCTTTACAAATGCCTTCGTATTAAAATAGGTTTCGATTAGTTATTGTGTGCGTGTAAGTTCTGGATAAACATAGCTGTTCTAAAATGGCTATGTTTAGCATTTTAACCAGATTTTTCATTTCAGTGTCACTGGAATTAAAGTGCATATTTACTAAGTGCTTGCCTTTTAGATTTAAAGCTCTACATACTTAATCATAAATTGAATCCTTATCTTTTTAATTAATTTTAACTTCCCTGGTTTGATAAGAATGTCAGAATACATGTTTTCCTGAAGACAGATTTATAAATGGAAATCAACCGGGAAATTGGGAAGCTAATCTAGGCTCTTTGAAGTCAGTAGGGCCAGCCAGAGGTGTGGGGCTTACAGCTGCAGGATCTCATATGACCATCTGCACAGTTCGAATCTCTGACCCAGAGGATTGAAAACATACACTAGTGTTTGTGTATGTACCCAAAATTCTTTTTTTTTTTTGAGAGGTTTTCACTATAGGGTGCATGCGCTCGCCAGACAGAGATAGACAGAGAGACAGAAAGCGAGAAATCACCCCCCAGGGGGAATGGCCACACCGCAATCCCCTCTCCTCCATTCTCCTCTCAGGATCTTGGGCACGCAAGCACATGCGCCCGGTGTGAGTTTTAAGTCACTGGGTCCGGGACTCAAACTGCGGTCAACTATGTGGGAGTCCAGCGACATAGCCATTACGCTAACTGCTGGTCCCCCTATGTACGCAAAATTCTGAAAGGAGGGGAAAAAAGGAGAAGAGATTGAGGCATGACCATCCCCCATGGGGGTCCTTTCTCAGGTTCTCTCTTTCTAGCTAGAACACACATCCTCTGGCAAAAATTAAAAACAAAACAAAACAAAAAGTTAAAATACTTAATATCCGTGGGAAGAAATGTTTGGAATGGAGACTCTGGTGTGCTGGTAAAGTTCTACTCTCTAGAACTGGTCAGCATCTTAAATACTTCATTTCAATGTTTTACAGTTAAGAAGAGGCAAGTTTTCTCCTAAGTAACAGCATCTTGCCCTTCACTAAGAGTGGAGCTCACAAACTCTACTGGGTTGCTCTTTTAGATTTGAAACCATTTTATTATTTTGCTAAATTTATCTCTTTCTCTGAACATGTAATTACATTCTCATATGAAAGAGTAATGAAGTCATGCCTTACCTATTGGTTAATAAAATACTTTTTTTGTAAGTCAGTTATTGGAATCATTTTTCGGCAGCACTAACTACTGTTATACATCATCCTTTTAATGGCTGCAACAATTTTCAATAAGGATTCATTTGTCAGACATGGGCTGTTTTTCATTTTTTGATATTATAAACAATACTGAAGTGCATACTTGGTAGTCCAATCTTTGTGCAGGTACTTATTTTCATCAGCCAAATTCTTACAAGTGAAATTTCTACAGGTAAGCTGTGAGAATCTTCAAAATGTTATAATGTTGTAAAATATGCCTTAAATTTCCTCAAATCAGAGCAAGATTTAGAGAGTGTTCTTGAATCTTCCCAACTCCTTTCTTGATAGAGTGAGTTATCTGAACTTCAGATGCTCTTGAATTACCCTAGGAGGAAGCAACTCTGCTCCCAGGGAAAATTCTGTTTTTCTCATTGAGTCAATGACCCTCATCTAATCAATGAGTGTTCTGTTGATTTCCTGAATGGCAATTCCAGACACTTTCTCTTCAACTATTGTCTGGCTGCTGGTCTTAGTAATTATATTCAGGCCTGATTAACTTAAGTGGGGCCAATGCTTGACAGAAAGCTAAGTAATTCTTAGACTTGTTTTCAATGTATGTAGACACTGATCTTTACTTAAACACCTATTTCGGTGACAAAAAAAAGAAAATATCCAATAATCACTTATATTATGACATATGAAGCATTCAAGAAAGAGAAGTCTATTAGTAGAACATAGTGAAACTACCAAAGTATGGAGGAAGTAGAAGAAAAGTAAAATTCTTTCTAAGATTTGAATTAGGAATGAAAAAACATGTACACACACAATCCATCATAAATTATATGTAAAGGTATTCTGATGAAAATCCTTGGGGACCAGCAGATGGCGTGTTGGTTCAGGTGCTGGATACTCCCACATGGCTGACCATGGTTCAAGTCCCTGGCCTGGCAGCTTGCTTTTTCGCTTTCCTCTCTCTCTGGTCAAATTAAAATGAATAAATGAATAAATAAAATTACATAACAAATAATTCTTAAAAAAAAGAAATGCTTCTGCATGTATATATGTTTGCATGGATGTGAATTACACATGAAGAGAAGAGCTGGACTTGGAAGTAGAGATTTGATGGTCTCTAGTGAAAGTACTCTGAAGGTTGCATTGAGGTATGAGCATATTTTCATGTGGATTTAATTTGAAAAGATCTTTTGTGTCTTGTTGTGTAATGCTTTGAACTTTGGGCATCTTCAACCTGTTTCATGTTAACTTTAGAAGAAGTCAAATGAATTTGATGAAATGTAGTATATTAATAAGGGGTACGAAGTTTAATTTGTGGTTCTGTCACCCTGAAACAAAGTGGCATCTACTATATATATTTAAACTGAGCTCATCTGCTCTAATTTTAATGGGCTTCAGTGAGATTAGGCAAATAAATAGTGATGAAAGAAATGGTGTGGCATGTTCAATAAGATCTACAATGAACAAAACCACTACATGTCAAATGCTTATTAACTACAGTGACCATATTTTTTGGCCAAAAAATATTTGAAATTGAGTCTGTTTCCCAAGTTGCAAGATTTTTAGCAAATTTCAGAAGGCCCTTTATCATCAGTTTTCAAATGTGACAGTTGAAGTTGAATCAAAGCTTTTAAAAATGAGTAGTACATTTGATAATTTTCCTTTTAACTTTACAGGCAAAGAGAAAAATTTATTATATATAACACCACTATAAAAAGTTACCCATTTTTAAATGTTGAGAGATAATGTGCAAGTCAAGGTCCACATTATCTTGTCAAAAATCATTATTTAGAGCTCAAATAAATCTGCGTCAAAGGATACAAAGCTTTTTATAAGATAGCATATAAATCCACTAGTGTCAGAATGGAAAAAAAAAAAAAGAAACCTCTATATGAGTAAAGAAGTTAAGAAAGAAGATAAGATCAGGTTTTTTTTTTTTTTTTCCTAAAGAGATATAAAATGAGAGAGGGAAAGTGAAAAAGCATCCCTTCATGGGGAATGGTCACATCACAATCCCTTCTCCATTTCTCCCTTCTTGGTCTTTTTTTAGAGATTTCTGCTATAGAGCGCATGCATTTGCCAGAAAGAGAGAGACAGAAAGTGAGAAATCATCCCTCAGGGGGGATGGCCACGCCGCAATCCCTTTTCCTTTCTCCTCTCGGGATCTTGGGTACACATGCACACACTCCCGGCATGAGTTTAAGCTACCAGGTCCAGGATGTGAACCGTGGTCGACTACATGGGAGTCCAGCGACATAGCCATTACGCTAACTGCTGGTCTCCATTTCTCCCTTCTTTCAGGATTTTGGGCATGCATGCACACTGCCTAGAATATTTTCAACTGCCTGTCTGGGACTTAAATTGTGTAGTTGGTACTGTGGCTCCCAGCCACCCTGACCATCAGGCCATGGCTGGCCCCAGATGTCAAAATTTTGAACACTGTGTAAGTGGCAAACTCAATACAGGTGTCCAAGGATGCACTTTGAGACTGAGGTTCCCTATGTGATGTTCTTATTTTATTATTATTATTATTATTTGAGAGGTTTTTCCTATAGGGTGCATGTGATTGCCAGAAAGAGAGAGAGAGAGAGATAGAAAGCAAGAAATCACCCCCTAGGGAGGATGACCATGCCACAATCCCTTCTCCTCCATTCTCCTGTCAGGATCTTGGGCATGCATGCACACACGCCCGGCATGCCACCAGGTCCGGGACTAGAACCATGGTTGGATACATGGGAGTTCAGTGACATAGCCATTATGCTAACTGCTGGTCCCTCCTATGTGATGTTCTAAAGAGAGATCCTTTTCCTGTTCCACCATGATTCCTTTCTGTGAGCAGCAGTTACAGTTGCTTAACCCACTTTGGGTCTAGGGACTCTTCTATCTCTCAGGAAACCTAAACAAAGCATGGCCATGCCATCCAATTTCCAATTGATTGGGCTAAGTTGCACATTTTCAAATTTCACATCAGCCCAGATGAGCCCATACATTAAGTGTTTAGTAGCTGAGGCAGTCCTTCTCCTTAATTACTATCATCAACAGCACAGGTTTTACGATGAATTTGCTCTAACATAAATTCTTAAAAGGTACTCATTGAACTACCTCTTTTTCATAGAAAAAGTTCTATATGCAAATTTTAGAGATTGTTTTAGAAGTGTAGAGTTTAGAGTGACATTTTTGGCAAACCAAAAACTGATTATGTGCATCATAGACCAAAAGCATTACCTTTACATTTTTATGTTTGAAAACTATATAAATAAAGCCATAGAGAGCAGCTTAAGTTGGGCCTAAAATGTCATGCTATTTAAACTATTCCGATTCTGTTTAGGAGATGCATGATTGACCATTTACTATTGCTTTTGTCTATCTTCTTGTGAGCCCTCCTGAAAGGCTGAATCAGTTTTTTTTTTATTCTATAATATATGCACATTGCAATAGCATAAACAACAATAGCAATATTAAATATTTACTTTCTGTGAGGCACTGTATTAATCACTTTTTTATAAGGAATTATTTAATTTAATTAACTAATGTATTTCAATTTGACTAGAGAGGGACAGAATGGGAGAAAGAGAAAGTGAGAAAGAAAGCCTCCAGGTCTGGGACTTGAACCATGGTCTGCCATATGGATATCCAGTACCCTTAACCACCATGCCACCTGCTGGCCCCAATGTACTAATCACCGTTTTGTTTTGTTTTTGTTTTTGTTTTTTAAAGAATTATTGCTTTACATAACTTTATTTATTTATTTATTTATTTATTTTAATTTGACAAGAGAGGGACAGAGTGAGAGTGAAGGAGAAAGTGAGAAAGCAAGCCGCCAGTTCTGGGACTCTAAGCGCGGTCGGCCATATGGGAGTCCATTGCCCTTGACCACCACACTGCCTGCCGGCCCCACTAATCACTTTTATTTGATTTTTTTAACATTTATTTTTATTTGCCACAGAGTGCATACACTAACCAGAGAAAGACAGAGAACCAGAGAGAGAGGGAGAGAGAAATCACTTCCAAAATGGGGCATGGCCATGCCACAATTTCCCCTCCTCTGTTTCTTTACCCTCTTGAGATTCAGGGCATGCAGGCATAGGTAACTGTCTTGTTTCTTAGGCCACCAAGGGCAGTATTTAAACTGCCACATGGCATCTGGCTCCCTGAACCACCAGGCAATGGGGCTAACTCTCTCTGGTTCTTTAAATAACTACGTTTATAATTGTTACTTTACAGATCAAGGTGGAGAGGTTTAAGTGGATTATCCAATTTAGCAAGCAGCAGAGTTAGGATGTACAAATAATATATCCATACTTGACATTGTACATGGCAAGGACGTCAGCACAGACCAATTCAGGCACTCAGTTCTTGTCTGTATTCATTAGAGTAAGAATTGTAAATTAAGCCTCAATTTTCATACCAGGATCCACATATCATTATACAAAATATGTTTCCCTCTCATCAAACACTTGAAGAAAAATTATATAGGTCAACAGGTGGTCAACTGCACCATTTGATTCCCAGATTCGATACCTTGAAAAACACACTGGGCACATGTGTGTACCTCCAAAATCCTGAGAGGAGATGGGATTGTGGCATGGTTGTCCCCATTAGGGAGTTGCTTTCTAACTTTCTCTCTCTCCTCCGTCTCTTTCTAGTGAACACATGTGCCCCGTAGCAAATTTAAAAAAAAAGAAGAAAGAAAGAAAGAATGGTTCCTTGAAACTATGATGATTTACATTTGTATGGTATTTTATAAGTTCAAAGAAGTGTCACAGTAATTATCTAATTTCACATATTTTCCCACTTTTTATTTTGAAATAATGCAAAGATGAAGAATAGTTACTAACTTCTTACCTCAGGACTTCTATTAAGGTCAGCCAGTAGCAAGGTGGATCTCACATGGTAGATTGCACAATTTGAGTCCCAGACCTGGCTCTTGAAGAATACTCTGGGCACATAAATGTGCATGCCCAAATCCTGAGAGGATAATAGAGGCGAAGGGCTTGCGTCATGGCTATCCCCATGGTGAGTGATTACTCATGTTCTCTTTTTCTGTGTTCATCTTCTCCAGGGAGCACATGACCTCTCTATTCCTTTTTTTTAAAAAAATTTTTTTTGAGAGGGTTGTGCTATAGGGCACGTGCGCTCACCAGAAAGACACAGAGAGACAGAGAGACAGAAAGCGAGAAATCACCTCCCTCAGGGGGATGGCCACATCACAATCCCTTCTCCTCCATTCTCCTCTTGGCACTTGGGCACACACAAACACACACCCGGCATGAGTTTAAGCCACTGGGTTTGGGACTCGAACCATGGTCTACTACATGGGAGTCCATCGACATAGCCATTACTCTATCTGCTGGTCCCGACTTCTCTTTTCTATTATGTTCTCATCATTATAAAGCAACAACAGTGTCTTTATCCTAAAAGCATTATTAGGACTTTAAAAGTTACGTAAAGAATGCAACACAGTATTCAGAACCTGTGCTGACATAAAGAAGCACTATAATAGACATACAGTGGTTTTACTAATTATTGTGGATGTTATTACTTTACCCAAACCTAATAATCCAACTACTTGGTTGTTCTCTTGAAACCATTTCTAGTTTCTTCATCATTTCACCAAACTATGAGATTTGGTACAGTCAATCGGTTCAAAATCTGACCAGTAACAAATACAGATTGGGATTTTACAACCTTTTGAAGAACTTACAGAGTTATCTGCAGTCAAATAATTGTCTGATCATTGATTATTCATTCATTCAATGACATGGACTTTGCCTCCTATTGTTCACCAACTGTTTGATCTGTTTCCATATTCTTATAGACATTTTCTTCCCTTTTGAAGACTGGAAATCATAAAAAAAAAAAGAAAAAAAGAAAAAAACCTGTCCATAACAGCCGCTTCGAGGTCATCTACATTTGTTGGCTGCAGGTGGAAATCTCCTTCACAGAGCCCTAAATAGAAGGTTGTAAAATTTGGCCTTTGTGTGAGCCAGACCATGCCAGCCTTTTGTATAATTTATCATCCACAGAACGTGTTAAGATGCTTTTGATCTTTGAAGGCAATATCTTTCAAAGTGAAGTGGTGCCTGTATGTGACCATCGGTCCTTTTTAAAAATCCCACTATCATGCTGATTTCAGTAATGGGTGAAGGAATTTTTAAGATGGTACACTGTCTAGACTTTATTGAAATCTGATTGTGAAGATCAAATGAAAGAAAGTATGTGAATGGCGCATAGAAAACCAAAAAGCACCTTATCATGCTCATTTCTACCACGTTGTATCTGTCAAATTCTTGATTTCCCTGAATATTAAGAGTTCATTGCCTTCTGCTAAATTGAACGTAGGAGTCTACGAAATACTAGCCATAAAGGGTGTTGTAACAGACATTCATACTCTCCTTTGCATTACCTTATACTCCTTTAAGGAATGTGTTACAGGCACAGAACTAAACATTTGGTGTCACAGGAAAACATGTGGAAATTTATACGCTTTGGTTTACAGAGACCTGGAGAAGTTTTTCCCTCTTTCTGGTATTTTATTCCTGTCAGTTTGCATTGCTTCTTTCTCTTCCTTCTCCTCTTCCGCCAGGTTTGGTTTTGAGTTTTGGACTCAAAGAAACCCCAAAGTCAAAACAAAATGGTCAGAATTGCTGACTCTTGTTTTGTAACCTTTTTTTAGTCTCGTATTCACAGGAAGAGAGGGTGCTGACCAGAACTTGGCAAAGTTTAAGAACCTTTGAGTAAACTTGGGCCAAGTTAGAGATATACAGCAAAACTTAATGCTTTTCTAAAAACATTTAAAACACAGTTTAATAAAATAAGAGTACCCTATGAAAAGGTGATTTAATATTGAACACTCACTATTAATTGACTAGTTCTTTCTGATAAAAATAAAATGATGTCATTTATATTTTGTATTAAGTGCACACTCTTTGAATGTTATAAGTACCTTTTGGAATTGCACATGTAAAATATAATTTTTGACTTCATTACCTTTGAAGTTTCCTTTGAAGATTTGTAATTAAGAAAAAAGTAGCCTAAAACTGTGCTTATTAAGTTTCAACTCAGAGTTTTTAAAGCTATGTTATAAACCTTCCACGAGAGCATGTTTTATAATAAAAATACTGACAAATGTGATAATAAACACCAATCCAAGGTTCTTAATTGTATTTCATACAGTAATTACGCATAATAGCAGAGTATCTGGTTCAGTTTCCAGCACTAATTTTGCCAAATTTTTTTGCAGTGGGCAACTAACTGTAAAAGATGATCAGCCTGAATGGCTCCCTATTGATGACAAATGCTTCTGATTATTTTTACTTTCCTTGGAAAGCTTAATTATGCCTTTCAAATATGATTTCATTCAGATCTTTTTATGGTTTACATGTCTGCATACTAATAGTAATCCGATAGTTATGGTGGACTTAGTTTGAGACCAAAGGCAGTTTTTAGTCAATAAAGAGTATGTAAGTAAATTGCCTCCTAGCAATGTTTAAAATGGTATTTTGAGAGGGCAAGCAGGTAGTGTAGTGGTTAAAGTGCTGGACTCCCAATTAGCTGACTGTGGTTCGAATCCCAGACCCGGAACTTGAAAAATCACTTCAGGCACATGTGTGCCTAAGATCCCAGGACAAGAATGGAGGAGAAAAGATTGAGGAGTGGTTATTCCCCCTGAGAGGTAATTTCCAACTTTCCCTCTCACTGTCTCTCTCTGTCTCTATCTGGTGCATAAGTCCTATGGCAAAACCAAAACAAAATACTTAAAAATAATATTTAGGTTCGTTTATATTTATTTATTTATTTTTTGGAGAGGTTTTTGTTATAGGGCGTGTGCACTTGCCAGAAAGACAGAGAAAGACAGGAAGGATGGCCACACTGCAATCCCTTCTCCTCCATTCTCCTCCTTGGGCATGCACACACACGCACCCGGCGTGAGTTAAAGCCACCGGGTCCAAGACTCGAACCACGGTCAACTACATGGGAGTCCAGGAACATAGCCATGACGCCAACTGCTGGTCCCAATATTTAGATTCTTTTAAAAAATATTTAACTTTTATTTATCATCATTATTATTTTTTAAATTGTATAAGCCACATGCTCTTACCAGAGAAAGAGAGAGAGAGACAGGTAGAGAGAGACAGAGACAGAGAGAGAAGGAAGTGAGAAAGAAAAGTCAAGTTTGGGACTTGAACTGCAGTTTGTTGTGTGACAGTCCAGCAGCTTAACCACCACACTACCTGCTGGCCCCAGTATTTGGATTTTAAACCTCCAAATAACTTTAAAATAAAAAATACTCAGTTACTATAATTTTGCAGTGGTAACTGACACCATTGAAATTTTTAATTGATAGAAACTATTGTGAGGCCAATGTTCACTGACATTTTTATCTGTGTGGATTTAGAAGATAATGGCTGGGTGGGTGGGTGACAGGTGGCATAATGATCATGTTGTTATACTCCCAAGTAGTTGAATGTCATTCAAGTCCTAGACTTGGTGGCTTAAAACTCATGCCAGGCAATGTGCATGTGTGCCCAAAATCCCGAGAGGAGAATGGAGGAGAAGAAACTGCAGCATGGCCATCCCTCTAGGGGGTGATTTCTCACTTTATATTTTTCTGTCTCTGTCTCTCCAATGAGTGCATGAGCCCTATAGCAAAAATCTTTTTCAAAAAGGAAGATAACAGGGAATAAAACATAGTGTATGTAATAGACTAAAACATTTTTTTATTAAAAAGTACACTGGGGATGGCAGGTTGATATGGTGGTTGAAGTACTGGACTCCCACATGGCTGACTGTGGTTTAAGTCCTGGACTGGCAGCTTGTTTCCCACTTTCCTTTTCTTTCTCTCTGGTCAAATTAAAAATTATAAAAATAGGCAGTGGCCCGTGGGAGGGGGCAGTGGCTGGTTGGGGACAAGGGCAAGAAATAAATAAATAAAGTGAAATAAAAGTAAAGAATTCTTTTTTAAAAAGTACACTGATTTTATAGATTTAACATGAAAGAAACTAAAATGAAGACACATTGCTTAGAAACACTGAGTGTCAAAATATGGAGGTGCACCAGATTTAAGTCCAAGTTTAAGTTCAAGATTTAAGTTCTTGGGGCCGGCAGGTGGCGTGGTGGTTAAAGGTGCCAAACTCCCATGTGGCCAGCCATGATTCAAGTCCTAGACCTGGTGGTTTGCTTTCTCACTTTCCCTATCTCTATTTCTCCATCTCTCTCTGATCAAACTGAAACATAATAATAAAAAATAATGTTAAATAATATAATTCTTTTAAAAAAAAGATTTAAGTTCTTACTCCTATGAATGATTTATTATAAAAAAATTAATCAGTCCATTTGTCTGTGTCTCTTTTTATTTGGTTTCAAATTATTCTATTAATATAATGATTATATAATTAAGTAAAAAGTTTACATTTTAGGGCGGCTCCTAAATATATAAAAACTTACAAAGAATAAAGCATTTATAAAAGGTGAAAGCTTTAAGAGTTAGAGATATAATTCTTCTAGTAATAATGGAATTTTTTTAGAAGTTCTTTAGGCATTATTGACTATGCCAAAGAATATTTACAGGAGGAATATTGTGTGTTTATGAAGAACACAACAGAGTAGGTTAGAATATGGTGAAATGATTAAAGATATGGGGGGCTGTATTCATTCTTTAGATGTTGATGGTCTCTTATTTGATGTGAGGAGTCTTTTTAAAAAGTTCATAAAAAATGAGTATTTTCAAAAAAAAGTATGGATTTCAAACGTTTGTTGCACCAAAGAAACCAAAATTTAATTCCATATATTTCTACAAACTTTTTGAAATCCTCTCATAGGTTTGTTTTACTTCTGTTTTTCAAAACTGGTTCTTTCTACAATTTATTAAAGATTTGTCAAATTGAATCATTTTTCTTTTTAGTTACTCAGTACTTGCAGATGTTTTTTAAAAAAAATGATGCTTCATTTCTAAGTAGACTTGAAGTGGGAGAAGACAGCTTTTCTAAACTTTTTTCAGTTTTGAACCTATACACATTATCTGTAAACAAACAAACAAACAAAAAACACCTTTTAATTCAATGAATGAAAAGAAGCTGGGTCAATAAACATAGGGGTTGAAAGAGCCACTAACATTCCATAAAGATTTGGAGAACTGAATACTATTTGATGGTGAATTGAGAAATAAGTAGTGATTTTCCTTTCACATACTAAAATGAGGTAACCAAAAAGTTGCCTACATAAATAGAAAAATGAATGACTCTACTTTATAAAACTAATATACAATTCATTGTCCAAGTCTCAGTTTATTTTAATAAAGGTGCTAAATAATAAAAAATAAATACACTCTCTGTTTTTATTTTTGTTTAGTTTTAGCTATTAACATTTACCTCCTCTTACCTGTTTATCCTAATGTTTTCATGATAAAACTGAAAAAAAAAAAACCTAGTGGAGAGACTAGGAACAAGATAAGAAAGCATGTGTGTGTGTGTGTGAGTGTGTGTGTGTGTGTTGGGGGCGGAGATTCATTTCAGCACTAATCCAGTTTGCATGGAAAGGATAACTGGGAAGAGTTTTAAGCATTCAAAGTACTGACAGAAGTGCGGAGAGACAGGAAAATTCCTGTCATGCTAGGGGGAGAGGGGATGAATTTGCCCAACCTACCAGGAAGGAAATTTGGCCATTTGTATCCACCAATTTAAATGTTCATTCTATCCAGAAAAATCACTTCTAGGAATCTCATATCAGGAAATCATAGTGAACAGAGAAGAGATTTATAAAAATGCTCTTTGCATCATCATTTATTTTTTGAAAAGGAAATAGCTTCGCTATCCACTCGTAAAAGATGGGGGTTTAAGTTGTGATACACTGATAATGATGAGAAAATATAGTAATAAAAATCATGTTTGAATAATACTTCAAGTCAAGGGAAAAGAGCTCATTCTATTGTATAATGCCAAATCTAAAAAAAAATCACTATCCAAAAATATCCTAATTTTTAAAATATATTGAATTTATAAGTGCTTAGAACAACAACAACAAAAAGATTAAAAGGAAATTGATGAAAATGCTAACTTATGGTACTGTGGGGTAATTTAAGTTTTCTTAAAAAAAAACTTTTCCAAACTTTGTAGGATGCGTATATATTACTTGTTAATAAAATGCATTTTATTTCTAAAAGTATACTAGGAAGACTTTGTGTGTGTGTGTGTGTGTGTGTGTGTGTGCACGCACGCGCAAGCCCGAGGATGCGCGTGCACAGTGAGGCGCAAAACAAAGTGTTGGAGTAGCCGCTGGGAGTTTACTTTTAGCACTCGCGAAGGTACTGCACAGTGAGCGTGGTTCGGGCGTTCCTGTCCTCACTTACCCTCTCCTCTCTGAAGACTCCCAGTTCAGGTGCTAGCAAGTCATCCAGAAGAAAGGAATGGCAAAGGGCGCAAACCTGAGGCGGCGTCTCCATGTGGATCCGCCTGCACCTCAGACCCAGCACAGACGTTTTTGCAAAGCGTCAGAACGCGTCTTCTCTTTGGACTTTTCGCCTCCCCCCCCCGCCCCCCATCGTAGTCCGGGAATGTCATGTGAATGAAAGCTGTCCTCTTTCTTTACCTACCTAAAAGTTTCAAAGTGCGCGCCCAGGGTCTTTCCTGCGAGACCACAGTTGAAACGCCCGCAAACCGCTGCGGGTATCCAAGGCCCCTGGAGCGCAGAGGAGTGCCTCGAACCCGTGGGCCAGAGGCGCGTCCAGCCCCTCGCTCCAGCCGGGCTAGCAGAGACCCGGAAGGGACTTGAACCGGGTGACGGATTCTGCGCATAGGGGACAAAGGGGCCTGTTGTACTCCGATCAAGGCACCGAATGAACCCTACTGTGGCCCTGGGACACACTGCCTTGCGACAGCTAAGGTTCCTCCGGGATCCTACGTTATAACCCTCCGAGGAACGAAATGGGGGAGGGGGAGAGAGGAGAGAGAAGAGAGAGGAGAGAGAGGAGAGAAAGGGAGAGAAGAGAGAGAGTAGAGAGGAAAGAGGAAAGAAAGGAGAGAGGAGAGAGAGCGAGGAGAGAGGAGAGAGGAGAGAGAGCGAGGAGAGAGAGAGACGGAGAGAAGAGAGGAGAGAGGAAAGAGGAAAGAGGAGGAGAGAGAGAGAGGAGGGAATGTACATGAGAATAGGAGAGTGAGGAGGGATGAGGACCGGGAGGGAGGAAGAGGAAGTGGGAGCGTTGTCCTTTGGGAGTCACACTTGGTTAATCGGTCCCCTAGAAGTCCCTTATTTCTGCGTTTCCTTCTTTCCGTCTCCCCACAAGCCTGGGAGGACGGGGAGAGGGGATCCATAGTCCCTTTGCTTATCAGAAAAGCCCGCACTCCCGCACCCCTCGTGGGTTGCTACTCCATGTCCTCGCCACCCAGCGTCGTCGGGGATGGATCAGCCTCAAATCTTGAAGCTTTAAAAACAAAGTAAGAACTTCTGCTTTACCTTGTCTATATTTTAAAGAAGAGGCAAGGAGAGATTGGACTCTACAGGGGCACCTAAGTCTGCCTTTTGCGGTGAGGATTAGCTCCCCACCTCCGGCCGCAGAAGCTCCTGGGCGCGAGCCTCGAGGCCCTGACTCTAAAGAGCTCTAGCTTGTCCCCACTCGCCCTTGACACGGCCCCACTGAGGGCGATCGTGTGTATATTCACTCTACAGCTGCCGCTCTGCTGCAGGGCCGTGGGGACTTCATACGCTACCCCGAGCTCCTCAAGGCCCACCCCTCTGCCTTGGGACGCCCCTCCTGGCCTTTCCGCCGCACCCTCTGCCCCAGCCGGCGCACACCGGGACGGGGACCGACAGACATTCTGCACCCGACGCAGTTCATCCCGTCTGCTTGTTCTCGCAGCTTTCCAAGAGCTCAGTCATGAAGGAGATGTAGACGATGGCCAGGCGAAGGGTCTCGATTCGGGACAGCCTCTTTTCGTAAGCAAAAGTGGGCACCTTCCTCCGCAGCTGGTCAAAGGCCTCATTCAGGTTGAACATGCGCTTCCTCTCGCGGATGTTGGCGGCTTGGCGCTGCGCGTAGGTGATCACCCTTTTCCTCTTGGGGCGGCCCAGCAGCGAGACGCCTCTCCTGCGCTCCTCTTCCTCCTCCTCCTCCCCCTCGTCTACTTCGCCCTCTTCTTCTTCTGGCTCCCCGTCCTCAAACCTTGCCAGCCTCCTGGGTCTTCCTTCTCGAAGCGCAAAGGCTGGGTCTCCAAAGGGGACCCCGGGCGCAAAATCGCAGAGGAGAGGGTGTCTTGGAGAGGCCAGGGACAGGTCTGCGACGAAGTCCAGTACGGAGGCGTCCACGCAGCTCTCGGGGTAGGCCGCCATCGCTTCAGCTTGGCCCTGCGTTTCATGGACTTCTTGCAGCGAAGGGCGAGGCTGCTGGTAGAGCTCTTTAACAGCCTCAAATTTGTGGGGGCATCCTCACCAAAGGGCCGGGGACATGCATATTTATAACCAAGCTGATAACAGGATTAGTCGAACCGATAGGGCAGGCTCTGACGACGTCCCTCCCCTGGAAGCTGATGGAAGAAGACAAGCTTGAGCGCTCCTGGAAGACTGAAAGGGGCAGGCCTCCAGTCCTGAGCTCCTTTTCGCTATGCCACCAGGGACAGTTCCTTCTTGGCAACCACCCTCCGTTCTCACCTGCTGTGCTTTTTGTGTCTCCTCACCCCGTCTGCCAACTAATGTTCTCTGGGCTCCTTATCTCATGTAGTTCTTTAATTTCGGTTCAGATTTTCAAAGCGAGGATGTTTTCCACTGTGATGGCTTCTCCTTGGCTTCAGGCTAGGAGTCCTGAATCTTGCCATCAGCTGCCAATGGATATGAAGCAAGTGCATGTGCTTTTAATGATGTCCTGAAGAGGGGCCCTGCCTGCCAGGGGTCGAGGGGAGCTGTTTGTCTGGTATCCCAGTGCTGCGGCGGCTGAAAGGCAAGATCTTCCATTAGCTTAAGTAAGCATGGCAGGGGGGGCCTGGGGCACATTCCCCACAGTCGCTGTTGGAACCGGCTTTCTTTTCCTTCCAGGGCATCGCAAACAGTTCTCCTTCCCTGTTAGAAACTCTGACTTCTAAAGTCTGTTTGGATGTAATCGGCCTAACAAGTGAGACACTTGGCTTTCCTTTCGTTACTCTTATCTCCCCCTCCTGTAAAGTAGATTTTTTCCCCCCAGACGAGAAGTTATAATGACAATCAAAGAGAAATGGAAGCTCAGGATATTTCCCCCATTTCAGTTTTGCTGTATGATTTCCAGCATGGAGACAAAGCAAAGCCTTCCCCTAAATAAATACTTCCATTGCCCTTGCTAAGCCAAAGGGTTGAGTAGCTCACCTGCTGAGGAGCCTTTGGGCTTTCAAATTGTCGAGCGAGCGTTTATGAACCTGAAGAAAAACCCTGACATCTCATCTGGCTTCTTTGATTCATCCATTTGTACCATACTCGGTATACCTTAGAGTGGGAGCCATAGCATGCTGAAATCAATTTAAGGGAGATTTGGGGTTATCTTTAGATCACTTTTGAGATTAAAAAAAAAGAGATTTAAAATTTGATATTCCGAAAGTGAAATTTTGCTGACTTCCTATTAGCTCTAATATTTTAACACAAAAAGGTTCTTTCCTTCTTTTTTGCCAAGAGCTATACTTACTTAGTTATTCAGTGTAGAGATTTTTACAAAGGCCTAATGGGGCAAAGTGATAGGTTAAAAATAATTTTAAAGATGGATTAGAAAAAAAAAATCGCCTGAAAAGATGAGTAGAGAAATCCTGATGAAAGGAATAACCGCTGTGGATATCAATCCCTACTAGGGAGATAGGAGATAAATGCGCTCAGCACGTTGGACAGCTCCCAGGAACCGCCTATTTCTAACAGGTAAGTAAGTACATACTGTAGCTTCCCTTCGTTTTCCTAGCCTGCCAGGATGTCATCAAAGCGGTATGGCCTTGAATTCCTATTTTTAAAAACCTGTTTATGTCTAAGGTGCTCTTCGACTCCCTCCCCTCACCCCTCCGCTTATGTTTACTCTCCATTCTCCAATTTGTATTGTGATAACTCAGGCAAAGAAGAATTGCAATTTCAGTTTCTAAAAGATGTTAATGAGACCTTTAGTTCTGATTACCTATTTGATTTTTACTCAACCTCTTTCAGAGAAAGACTGAAAAATAAGAACTAATAGGAATGTCAACAGTGCTTAAGGAACCTGTTAATGGGAGAGTTGACTTTTGTCGTAAGAAGCAGGAACATACTTTCTAAGCCTCGTTTATCTTAATGTGTTATGAAAAATTTAGGAAAATTCTATAGTTGATTTTAAATTTATGTTCAATGTTGACATTTCCCCCCTTTTTAAATGTGTATGCAAATAAATATCTCAAATGAGAATCTAGTTCCACAGCAAAATATATTAGGACACTGAGTGAAGGAAAACATGGTAGATAGTTAAGTTTAAAATTTAATAAAACAGGGGGCAGAAGCTCTGATAATATTTTTTTTAAAGTCATGACTTTTAAATTTTAATTTTAAGATTTATTTATTTACTCATTTATTCATTTAGATTAACTTGACCAGAGAGAGACACAGAGAGAGAAAGAAAGTGAGAAAGCAAGCCACCAGATCCTGGTCTCAAACCATGGTCATCCATGTGGGAATGTCCAGCGTCTTAACCGCCACACCATCTGCTGGCCCCGCTATGATAATATTTTAAAGAAACAATTTTTGGGGGCTAAAGATCTTCATGATTTTAGACAAAAGAATGATTTTTTTAAAATATCACAAAGAAAACTATAGCAAAGTTAGTGGAATCAATAGCCAGGATTGGGTTAAAATTCTAATGTTAAATACTATGAATGTAGAAAAGATGACTTAATAGTATATGTGCAGCAATAATTTAAAAATATTTTCTCTTTTATCCCATCATAAAATACTAAGATTAACACTTCTATTTATATCACAGTAATTTCAGTTTATTTACAAGGTTTTAATCATGCTGAGATCATTAGAGTCTTAACACTTCTATTTATATCACAGTAATTTCAATTTATTTACAAGGTTCTAATCATGATGAGATCATTAGAGTAAAAAGTGGTAAAATCTAAGTTATGACAATGACTGACTCTATAGTTCATTTATAATTATGAATAATTTTATAATAAAATAGTTAATTTTATTTTTAGTTATAATTATTATAGCTCCTAATTATAAGAATAAGTAAGATTGTTTTTATGTTTTTATTTTGAAACAATTTTATTTAAAAAAAGCTTTAGAAGGAGCCAACAGGTGGTATGGTTGTTACAGTGCTGGACTCCCATATGGTTGACTGTGGTTGGAGCCCTGGACCTGGTGGCTTGAAAATCACACCAGGCATGTGTGGATGCATGCTCAAAATCCTGAGAGGAGAACAGAGGAGAAGGGACTGCATCATGGCCATCTCCAGGAGCACATGCTCTATGGCAAAAGAATTTTAAAAAAAGAAAAAAGAAAGGGTTTTGGTGAACATTTGTTTCTGCAGAAAATAAATACAGTAAACATACACTGAGAAAGTAGTAAGTGATGTAAAACAGTTCATTCTGTTGGAAAGAATCATTATTTTCATTTCTAGACTTGAAAGTTAAGAGAGAAATGCTATTAAAAAAAATCAACATGCTCTATGGCAAAAGAATTTTAAAAAAAGAAAAAAGAAAGGGTTTTGGTGAACATTTGTTTCTGCAGAAAATAAATACAGTAAACATACACTGAGAAAGTAGTAAGTGATGTAAAACAGTTCATTCTGTTGGAAAGAATCATTATTTTCATTTCTAGACTTGAAAGTTAAGAGAGAAATGCTATTAAAAAAAATCAACTGAGGCTTAATGGAAGCTGAATTCAGCCTTTATCTGTCTGGGCTGTAGGCTCATAGTTTATAATTATTCAGTGACCTACATGAAAGATTTCATAAACAGTTTCATAAAAAATACTCTTCAGGTATTTTACTCAAGTTGTTTCAGGAAAGAACTGTGAAATGATAGTCAGTTTTGCTTATTTGATTACCTCCCATAAATCCATTGGTTGTCCCCATTAAACATTTTATGTATATTGTTATATTGAGAATCAAAGCAAAAAAATTAACTTGAGCAATAATTCTCAAGAAGGTTGGAGAGTAAGATTAAAAGTGGTCAGGAGAGAAACATAGATTTAAAATAAAAAAGTATCAAGAGAGTAAAGCCACTACTTAAATCTCTCAAATTTCTTAAAAGCCTGCCTTTCTCTTTCATGCTCGCCTTCCTTATTCTTACAGAATCGTTATGCATTTTTAGAGCAAGTAATAACAGTATGAGGTATGTGTTTGTCATGATTACAGGAAAAAAAGATCTAATAAGCACTTATACAGCTGACACAGAAGAGGGATTTATGTCTTTTTATTTTTTAGAATTTTTTTAGTTAGTTACTTTATTTATTTATTTAGAGAGTTGCTACTGGGTGCATGCACTTGCGGAGAGAGAGAGAGAGAGAAGGAGAGAGAGAGAGAGAAAGAGAAAGAGAGAGAGAGAATGAGAAATCATGCCCCATCTTTTCTCCTTTATTCTCCTCTCAGGGTTTTGGGCATATACACATGCATGCCTAATGTGAGTTTGAAGCTGCTGGGTCCAGGACTTGAACCACAGTTGGCCATGTGGGAGCCCAGTGGCATAACCATTACATCATCTGCTGGTCTCTAGAATTATTTAATTTAATTTTGTTATTATTATTATTATTATTATTATCTGATTCACCAGAGAGAGAAAGGGAAAGTGAGAAAGCAAGCCACCAGGTCCAGGACTCAAACCATGGCCAGCCACATGTGAGTCCAGAGCCTGAACTATCATGACACTCACTGACTTTGTCTTTTTCTTTTCAATTTCAAAATGTTTATGGCTATGGGCATAGCTCATTTTAAATATGAAAATATATGCATTGGCATGCACACACACATATATACATGTATATACACATATCTCTTAATTTTACTTCTTCATTTTATAGTTTAGGTAAGCTTTTTTTGAACTTTGGTGTATATATTTTAAAATTTGTAAATCTTATATATATATGCAGATTAATAATTTTTTAAAAATTTTTTACTTTATTTATTCATTTATTTTTTAGTTTGATCAGAGACAGATGGTGAGAGTGAAAGAGAGAGGAAGTGAGAAAGCAAGCCACCAGATTTAGGACTCAAACTCTCGTCAGCCATATGGTAGTGTCCAGCGCTTTAACCACCACGCCACCTGCTGGTCCCCAGATTAATAAATTTTTATGAATTGAACATATCAATGAATCAGTGCCCAAGTAAGGACATAGAATGCTTTATTAAAGATTGAGATACTGGAACCACAGATGAGTCTTAAGTGCACAGCTTAAGACTGTTTCATAAAGTGTGCACACCCATGTAACCAGCACTCAAAACAAGAAGTGGACACTACAAACACTCTAGAATACCTCCCCACAATCTTGTGCTCATACCAAGTCACTAACCACTCTCCAGGTATCACTATCTGACTTCTGAGATTAATTTAGCCATTTAAAAAATATTATGTATGAAGACTATACTCTGTATACTCCTTTGTGTCTTTGATTCAACATTTTGTTTATGAGATTCATGTATAATATTTTCATTATTAGTTACTAGTTTTGTGAATATATCATTATTTGTTTATTCCTTCTACTATTGATGGACATTTATGTAGTGCTCTGTTTTTGGCTATTGCAAATAGCAGTACTACAGATACTATTTTATGTAGCTTTCTGTGAGCACATTGATTCATTCCTGTTCAGGATATACTTAGAAGTAGAATAAGTGGTGTGTATGTTTAGCTTTAGAGGTTTCAGCTAAATTGTTCTCCACAATGGTTTTACAATTATGTATCCCCAAGTGATGTATTTGAGTTCTGATTTCTTAACATCTTTGTCAATTTTTGACAATTTCTCTCTTTTTAATTTAAACTATTCTTTTTAATTTAAACTATGTTTGGATATTACGTTGTGTTTTTAATTAACATTTTTTTTGGAGAGGTTTTTGCTATAGGGTGCATGCACTCGCCAGACAGACAGAGAGAGACAGAGAGACAGAAAGCGAGAAATCACCCCCTGAGGGGGTGGCCACACCGCAATCCCTTCTCCTCCAGTCTCCTCTCGGGATCTTGGGCATGCACGCACATGTGCCCGGCGTGAGTTTTAAGCCACTGGACACGAACTGTGGTCGACTACATGGGAGTCCAGGGACATAGCCATTATGCTAACTTCTGGTCCCTTTAATTAACATTTTTGTAATGACAAATAAAATTGAGTGCCCATGATGGCTAATTATTTACCAATGCCTTGGGTAAGTGCCTCCTCAACAATTTTGAAAAGTTTTAGAAATAGTTTGTGTAAGTATGCTGAATATGAATCCTAGGTCAACTATATGCATTGCTGTATTTTCCCAACTCTATAGCTTTCCTCTTTACTCTACAGCATATTTCAAATCTTTATTGCCATTTTTTTCTAATTTTTATGGCAGTAAAATACACATAACAAAATTTATCATCTTAACTACTTAAGTGTGCAATTTAGTGGTATTAAATGCATTTATAACATTTTGTAACCATCATCCATGTCCAGAACGCTTTTTATTTTGTAAATTAAAAACTCCATATCTATTAGATAATAACTACCCATCGTCCCCTCTCCTCAGTCTCCAGCAACCACCATTCTACTTTCTGTCTGAATCTGACTACTCTATGCACCTCATCTAAGTGGAATCATATAGCATTTGTCTTTTTGTGACTGACTTACTTTACTTATTAGCATAATGTCTTCAAAGGTCATTCATTTTTCAATATATGTTGGAATTTTCTTCCTTTTTAAAGATGAATAATATTTCATTGTATTTATATACCACACTTTGCTTATCTACTAACCCTTCATGGACACTGGGTTGATGTCATGTTTCAGCTATTGTGAATAATGCTGCAATGAACATGGACATCTCTTTGAGATCCTTTTTTCAATTCTTTTTGGAATATATTACAAAATGGAATATGCTAATTCTATTTTTAATTTTTTGAGAAACTACCATATGGTTTTTCACCATAGTTGTACCATTTTACATTCTCTTCAGTACTGCACAAGGATTCCAATTACTCCTAATCCTTACCACACTTGTTATTTTCTGCTGTTTTGACGGTAAATCCTAATGGCTGTGAGGTTATAACTCATTGTAGTTTTAATTTGTATTTCTCCAGTGATTAGTGATGTTGAACGTTTTTCTCATGTGCTTATTGAATATTTGTATTTTTTTATGAGAATCTCTACTCAAGTAATTTGCCTATTTTTCTTTCTTTTTTTCTTTCAGAGAGAGATTTTTGCTATAGGGCACATGTTCTCACCAGAGAGATAGAGAGAGACAGTGAGACAGAGAGTGAGAAATCTCACCTTAGGGGGGATGGTCATGCTGCAATCCCTTTTCCTCCATTCTTTTCTTGGGATTTTGGTCATGCACGCACATCCACCGTGTTTCAAGTCAGTGGATCTGGGACTGGAATCACAGTAGGCCATGTGTGAGTCCAGTGACATAACCATTACACCAGCTGCTGGTCCCCATTTGCCTATTTTTCAATTGGGTTGTTTGTTTCTTTTTTCCAAAGAGCTATCCTGGTTAAAAATTTCTATGGTTTAGCTTATGCATTTTGAAACCCAGTACATATCCAAAAAGTATTTTGAGAAAAATCGTATTTCTAGTAATAGACTTGCCACACATTCATGGCTGGCACAATTTTCTGCCCCACTACCTGCACTCCCACAGGATATGAGCAGAAGTGCTTTGTGCAACTTCAAGTTGGTCTTTTGGAAAGGAGATAATTTGCCCTCCACTTAGTCTTTGCTCTCTTCTCACTTCCCGGAATGTGGATGTGCTGCTGGTGAGCTAGAATTAGCCATGCAGACAAGGACATCGCTCTATAGTTGAGTTTGGAAACTCTGTAAAGGGCCAGCTAGTACAGATTTCAGGTTTTGTAGGCAATGTGGTCTCTATTGCAAGCATTCAGCTTGTCACTGTAGTCAGAAAACAGCCATAGATGTCAATGGACGAGTGCAACTATTTAGATCTATATTTGCATACAAGTGAGCAGAGTTAGAATTTGGTTCTCAGGTCATGGTTTGCAGACATCTGCCCTGGAGGATGGCAAAGCAGCAGGAAACTGAGGTTTGGGGTGATGTCTGGAGCAGGCCTAAACCCTTCCAACACAGAATAGAGGGTAAGGAACACTACATTTCCAGAGTATCTCTGATCTCTTTTTAAAGTAGAGTGCTTTTTATTGGCACTTAAAAAAACTAGAAGACAATTTGAAAGATTAAACAGATATTCTCCTTGTATCTGTTTGGAAGTATCATGAATAAAAACTGCTTAAAGTCAGTTATTACATTTTTCTTCTTCTTTTTTTTTTGCCTCAAGCTCTTCTCTTCATATGAAACAATTCCATTTCAGTTAGCCTTTGGGATACATGTATTTTCCAAATTTTCAATTATATTAGTTCTTATATTAGTTTTTGTTTGAACTCTCTCCAAATTCTTCACTGCTTTTTGAAAACATGTGGAAAATTAGAGAGGGTGTGAAGGAAAAAATATCCCCCAGGATGCTATAAACTACTACCCTAAAATAATTTCCTTTTTTCCCTCATTTCCTATACCATAGTTTTGCACGTTACTTTTAACAATGACTTTCCTTTGTAATACATGTTACAGATTTTACATTTATCCTTAAATCTGTAAGCTCTTTGTATATTTGGAGATTAAACACTATATGTGTGACTTTTCAAAAGTTTTTGCTATTATGTTATTTATTTATGATATGGAGAAAGTATTAGTATTAACTTGAAACATCTGAAACTGCCAAAACCAAACCATTTTTAGCCTAAAAAAATAGATGGCTTCATTTGGTTCATCCTACTATATACCAAGACACTCTTACTTGATAAGAAAACAGATTTTAAAAATGTTACAATTAGTATTAGACATTAATATATCATTTTATTAATATATAAAAGATTTGGATAATAAGCTTTCCTATTGTGCATGAAATTTATTGCACATTAAACTTAACAATATACTATACAATTATTTTCAAAATATTTTTATTGAATGCTTGTGATGTACTAATCCCTTTGGCATTGCTCTTGGAGATTGGCATAAATCAGTGAACAAGAGAGGACACACAATAAAAACACTTTGTTTTGTTGAGGGTGGTAAGTGCTATGGAAAAAATTATTCGACATAAGGAGATCAGGAGTGTTAGAAGTTAGGGGCAAGTTGCTACTTTAAATAGGGTTATCAAGTACAAGTGTGCTATTTGAATAAGTGCTTGTAGGCAGTAGGGAGATCATTAAGTATATAGCAGATGAGCAGTTTCCAGACAGAGAGAAGAGACATTTTGAGGAAGATGAATGGATGCTTGGGATACTGGAAAGACATCACAGAGACCACTGCAGAACAAAGAAGTGAGCAAAGAGAAGAGTACCAAGGTAACAAGGTGTGGGTGGGAATCTAGGCCAGGGTTATATCATGAAGGCCTTTTTAGCTCTTTAAGGACCTTGGTTTTGAGTAACACGGAGTTCACTGGAATCTTGTCGAGATTTATTTGCATCTTAAAAAAGTCTCTCAGTGTCCACACGGATTCTGAACTTCAGCTGTGAACTAATGTTTTCAGAGACTTAAAATGAAGATTTTCTGCTGAGAAGTCTTCCTCACTTATTTCTAGTGGGTAGGGTTACCTGTCTCTTTGTCTCCAGTTCTCTCTGTCTCTCTGTGTCTCCCTGAGTCTTTTAATTTTTTTTTAAGGTAAAGTATTCTCTGGGCTTTCGAGCCCCTTTATTGTGCTAATAGGTGCCTCTCCCCTTCTATTTACCAAAAGCACAAACCCAGGCCCACCTCCACATGGATCCTGAACTTCAGCTGTGAACTAGTGTTTTCATGTGGTGCGCAAGCACACCAGGCAGTTTTCAATTTTTGCATTTTAATATTAAAATCTACAGTTTTTATTATCCTTTTTTCCTTCTTATTTTATGTTTTCTTCTTTCCTTTTCTTTAATTCTTTTCTTTTCTTTTTATCTTTACTCATTTTCTTCTCAGCCTCTGCTCACTAAGTGTCTAGATAGGTTCAAGTGAACAGAATCTATACCACTGAATAGTGAGGGTCAGAATATTCCTCTATTCCCACTGATGCTAATGCACAAAGAGTGAGATCAGAACAGAAGAGAGATTGCAGATCACCTCCTCCTGCACGCCTCTGAACACTCAGACTGAACTTCAAGAATTAGAAGAAAGGCACCATGTATCAGATGACTAGAAATCACCACAGGGTCACAAGGAATATGGAAAAACAAGAAAATACCTCTCTTCCAAGGAAAAATAAGTCCTCTTCATCCTCAGACAGTATGATGAAATTCATTGAAATGTCTGATTAAAAAAATTAGAATTTTCATGGTGACAAAGCTCACAGAGATCGACAAGAAGAGAGACAATTAACTGCTGAAGAGGCAGGAGGAAGAAGCTGACGAGTTTCAGGGGGTTAGGAAATTCTTGCAAGATCTAAAAGAGGAATTAAACACTTTAAAAAAGAATCAAATGGGGACCAGCAGTTAGCATAATGGTTATGTTGGTTTCTGGGCTCCCATGTACTCGACCACGGTTCGCGTCCCGGACCCGGTGGCTTTAAACTCACGCCGGATGTGTGTGCGCGCGTGCCCAAGCTCCCGAGAGGAGAATGGAGAAGGGATTGCAGCATGGCCATCCCCCTTGAGGGGTGATTTCTCACTTTCTGTCTCTCTCTGTCTATCTGGCGAGAGCATGCACCCTATAACAAAAACCTCTCAAAAAAAAAAAAAAAAAAGAAAAAAGAATCAAATGGACCTGTTAGAGATGAAGACTATAATACAGGAAGTCAAAATCTCCCTTGAAAGTATTCAAAGCCGATTTTCAGACAAAATCTGAAAAGAATTTACCAATACCAGACCAGATCTCCAAGAAATTCTGCAGGGAGTGCTATACCGGGAAAACTAAAAACAGTAACACAGAAATAAGACTTCGAAAACTAAGAAAAAGGCCAACTTAATCATGGAGACAAGTCTGGAGTTGAATATTATATCCCAGAATTTAATGGGGAAAATTGAATCACAACAAAAGATAGAGTACATGAGACTGAACTGGTGAAATAGAAATTTATGACTTTTGACTATAACATTGTTGATTTTTTCCTAGGCTTTGTTTTCCAATTTTAAGGATTTTTGTCTTGTCTTGAGCTGCTGATAGGTTTACATACCCACTATTTGAGCAGAATCCCAACCTGTTTCCTGGCTTTAAGTTTTAAGCATATTTCCTTAGCATTTCTTTGATTTATTAAGGTTAAATCTGCTTTTCTTGACATTGAAAAATATAGTGAAAAATAGATAATTAATGACCATAGTAAACTATACAGCATCAGCTAGGTGCTACTTTATAGTATACTCATTCTACTCAGAGATTCATGCTTTAAATCAGATATGCTTCATAGATATGTATATATCAGCAAAGCTTGCTATTGAAAGTAGTTAGATTATTATTATTATTATTATTATTATTATTTTTGGAGAGGTTTTCACTATAGGGCGCGTGTTCTTGCCAGACAGACAGAGACATAAGAGACAGAAAGCGAGAAATCACCCCCCAGGGGGGATGGTCACGCCGCAATCCCTTCTCCTCCATTCTCCTCTTGGGATTTTGGGTACGCACGCACACGTGCCCGGCATGAGTTTTAAGCCACCAGGTCCGGGACGTGAACCGTGGTCGACTACGTGGAAGTCCAGCGATAAAGCCATTACACTAACTGCTGGTTCCCAAAAGTAGTTAGATTATTTAAGAAATTTCGTGAATCAATAAAATGTGGGGGGAAAAAGGAGTGAAAAACAACTGTGGACACCTCAGATAGTGTGGGAGGAGCATGGGAAATGGCAGAAGGTGAGAATGGGGGAAAAAAAAATATATATATATGAAACTAGAAATGGAAAATTATTGATCATAACATGCATGATTAAGCTACTATGCAGCATCTTCTGGGTGGGAAATTACACTTTGTATGCTGTGACAATGCTCAGTGAATAAATGTAAATTAATTAACTAAAAAAAACGTCTCTCAGCTACTATGTTGAGAATTAATTCTATGGGAGACAAGGAAGAGATAGAAAAGCCTCTTGAGAAGCTATTACAGTAACCCAAGCTGAAAGTGGTAATGGTGATGTAAAAGTGGTTGAGTTCTTGCTATGTTTTGATGTATTGTATGTAGAGTGGGAAAGAAAGAAGGCATTAAGGATGATACCAAGATTGGGACCAGCAGTTAGCGTAATGGCTATGTTGCTGGACTCCCACGTAATTGACCGCGGTTCGAGTCCCGGACCCGGTGGCTTGAAACTCACGCCAGGCGCGTGTGCGTGTGTGCCCAAGATCCCGAGAGGAGAATGAAGGAGAAGGGATTGTGGCGTGGCCATCCCCCCTGGGGGGTGATTTCTCGCTTTCTGTCTCTATGTCTCTCTGTCTGTCTGGCGAGCGCACATGCCCTATAGCGAAAACCTCTCAAAAGAAAAAAAAAAGGATGATATCAAGATTTTGGCCTAAATAACTGGAAAGAAAGAGTTGTGATCAGCTGACGTGAGAAAGACCCCAGTAATAGAAGGTCTGGGGGAAAGTGAAGATCAAAAGATTAACTTTGAAGATCTTAAGCTTGATATAGTTATTAGATATCCAAGAAGAGACTCTGAGTAAGTTTCTACCTGAGGGTAAAACTTATTAACATGTCTTCCAAAAAGTTGCATGGTATATCCACTATTTTCCCACCATAATACCTATGAGAACTCATTATTTCCTTCCCTCTTCACTCTGCTTTTGTTACGGGGTCTCTCTGCTGCTTCTCAAACATCTGCCTCAGTGCCTTTGTATTTCTGTTGCCTCTGACTACAGTGCACTTTCACATATTCACATACCTCAATTGTCACTCCTCTCAAATCCCTCAATAATCCCAGGTTAACAGAGAGACGTCTATATTAGTAGCCCTTACCACTCTATTTTAATCAGTAAGTGTCCTTCTTCTGTTTTACAATCCCTAACCTTTTTACATTGCTTCATTCTTCTCCATAGCATACAAAATACTGGACACCATAAATATTTACTTCTTTACTTGGTCACTTTCAGTTCTTTTTACTAGAGCACAAGTGGTAGCCACGGAAGGGCATGTCTTAGATTTCTTTCAATTCAACAATTAAAAAATTTTTAAAAGAGATTTTTGCTATAGGGTGCTCCTCTGAGAGACAGAGAGAGAATGTGAGAAATCACTGCCCGGGAGAGGGGGGAAATGCCATGCCATGATCCCTTCTCCTCCATCCTCCTCTTGGGATTTTGGGCATGCACACATACACACCAGGCGTTGAACTTCAAGCTGCCAGATCTGGGACTCGAACCACAGTTGGCCATGTGAGAGTACAATGCTTTAACCACTATGCCACCTGCTGGCTCCTCATTTCAAAGATTGTAATTGGTCAACATGTTTCTATTATGGTGCTTTAGGGAGGCAATACAGCATTCATGCCTAGATCATGCTCTTTTTGGATAGGCACAACACAGATAGAATACTAAGTTCCAGCCTCTTTTGCCCAGTAAAGCTTAGTGTTGTAGTTCCCCACTGTCACATGTGTAGCATAGTATAATATTCCTTCTTTCCTTCCACAGGTGTTATCTGTACCATGATCTGAATCCTTTCTTTTCCACTTCTGTTTCTTTCCTGTTTCTCTTTCATAGCCATAACAATCCCCCCCGCCCCAACACACATATTAATCTCTTCATTCCTATCTAGTCAGCAGAAGGGCAGGATTTTATCTTTCTGATTTTTTCTCAGCTGAATCCCCAGTTCCTTGGAAAGTATCTTCTAAGGAGTAGTCATTAAATAAGTAGGTTTTGAAAAGTTGTAATCTGAGTTGCACAGGTTAATTATCTCCCTTTATATTAGGCTAGCTATAGACTCTCTCTGGACTGGTGTAGACTATAATAATAATGATGATGATGATAATAGTAATAATAATAAAATAAAATGTATCGAACACTACCATGTGTTAGGTGCTGTGCTTGTATTATCTCATTTAATACTTACCATAACTCTATGCAGAGGTTTCTCTCATTTCCTCATTTTTCAAGTGAGACCTTAAATAATTGAGTTTAAAATGTGAAAATGTGGGTTGACAGGTGGCATGGTAGTTGGGGTGCTGGACATCCACATAGCTGACCATGGTTCGAGTCCAGACCTGGCAGCTTGCTTTCTCACTTTCTCTTTCTCTCTCTCTCTTTGGTAAAATTAAAGAATATTAATAATAAATAAAATAAAATAAAAATTATTTTAAAAATGTGCAAATGCTAAAGTCAGGACTTAATTACATCCCAGAGTTCAGGGGTTTGATCCCAGGTTACATTGTTCTGACTAACACGTCTTAATCTTTCCAATATTCGCACATAGCATAGATCCTAGCACGATCATTCTATATTACTTGAAAAGTCCTTCTGTGAAAATGACATCTTTAATTTTATTTTCCTTTGGAAACTTTTTATCATCTTTTTTTTTTTTTCAGTGAAAAATATTGCATTGGGTTCACTAGATATTGTCATTAAATAACTCTTTAATGATTCTAAGGGTATCATTTCGATTTATTTCTGTCCCAGATTATCTCTTCTAAATTTAAGCGATTTACTTAAGCTTAAAAATGCTGGTTGTATCAGAACTAACGACTTTGAAGTGAAGGGCTCCCTAACCATTTTCCTGCTCCTTGAATCGCCAGTCCTTGGGCAGGGTTTTCTGGTTATCCTACCATAGTCTTTAGCCTCTTTGTGGCTTCTCATAGCTATCATTTGAGGATTACAGGATCTTCATATTGGTTAGTGCTATGGAGGGAGAAAACCATTATCGTGGTGGAAGCTATTACTGTCTTTATCTCTGGGAATCCTGAAAGACGAATGACCTTCAGGAGCACTCTCCTATTTGTTGCCCTATACCAAGAGAAAAATTCTAATGTTTTAAGGAAAAATTAAAAAAAAAATTCTCCTTACTCCAAGTAGCATTCATACCCTACCAGTCCTCTTATTTGGCAAAGTGACTTGATGCACTCATCTGTTATTTTCCTCTTAGAAGTGAGATTCAAAAAGACCTTTTCAATACATTCCCTCAGGATGAGTTCCTGTAGGTTTTCAGATTCAATTTTGAGTGAATCCTGCTTCTTTCTCTTAGGGTTACACTGATTCACCTACATGCTATTAACTTAGAGACCCTTTAAAAGTCATATGCCACAGCCACTTTGCTAGATCAACAGAACTGTTCTGGGGTCTTTATTTTATTCTTATTTTAAAATTTTTTTTCAAATAATTATTTTATTGAACTTTATTTATTATTATTATTATTTGTATGTGACCAGAGGAAGAGAGAGAGAGAGAAAGTGAGACAGCAAGCTGCCAGATCTGAGACTTGAACCATGGTCAGCCATGTGAGAGTTCAGCATCTTTAACCACCACACAACCTGCCAGCCCCTGTTTTATTTTATTTTATTTTATTTTTATCCTATGCTCTCTCTTTCTTTATTTCCAACAATGTGTTTGGAAATATCTGACCCAATTTCTTTCAGTTCATTGTAAGTTTGAATATAAGATGATAGATACATTGGAGATGGGTGATGATTAGATATTAAACTTACTTTTTTTTTTGGGAGAGATTTTTGCTCTCAGCAGAGAGACAGAGACACAGAAAGCAAGAAAACACCCTCCAGCTGAGGTAGTCACAATCCCTTCTCCTCCATTGTCTTCTCGGGATTTTGGGCATGCATGCGCATGCCCCTGGCGTGAGTTTTAAGCTGCTAGGTCTAGGACCCATGCCCCAGTTGAGTACAGCAATATAAACATTACAACATCTGCTGGTCCCTAAACTTACATTTTTAAGATTCTAGAAAAAAAATTGGAACCAGCACATACAGGCCCAGGGCTCAAACTGTGCAGTCGGCCATGTGGGATCCAGTGCCTTAGCCTCCACACAACCTGTTGGCATTTTTTGTGCATTAGTTTTATTATCTCAATAAAATATCAGACTAGGATAGTCTATGGCAGATCCTCTCAAAAGAGCAGGGTGATTCTGGTATGTATGGGTGTGATTGTAGGGATTGTAGGATGAAGTTTTGTATTTTATATATACAATAATTTAAAGCGTGTTATCTCTAGAATCTCTATTTACAACTAAGAATAATTAAAGTTCTTAGTGTGACACTATCGTCCTGAAGAAATTTCTTAAAATTTTTTTGGTAACAACACAACAACAAAGGAGAGAATGTTGAGGTTTTTTTTTTTTTTTTTTTTTTTTTTTTTTTTTTTTTTTTTTTTTTTTTTTGCGGAACAACTGGGCCTAGGCAGTCCTGAGCCTGTACCCTGAGGCTGTGTGTGCGGGACAGTCTGCATGGAGAAGTGAGGACCCCGCAAGCAAGAGGTGGTCCTG
>NW_006159915.1:1175892-1219576 GCF_000334495.1 Tupaia belangeri chinensis
AACCGTGGTCGACTACATGGGAGTCCAGCGACATAGCCATTATGCTAACTGCTGGTCCTGACAATATTGACTTTTAAAAAGAGCAAAAGGTCTCTCCTCTCTCTAATCCTCTTCGTACTTCATTTCCAAAGAGAAGTGATTTCTGGTGCAGGTTCTAGGTCATTTTTTGGTATTCTATTCCTAGCAAGTAGAATTTGAAAAGGAAGAGTTTCTGCCCATTTGCTTGTTCTTATTCTTCATTCCATTGCATGAAAATAAGGATTATGGAACCCTGCATGTCACCTTGTGACTCTCCAGGTAATTTATTTTTACCCCTATGGAACTAGACAAGCCTGAATCAACACAGACTGGAAAAATATAAAGGCTGTTTTTTTTTTTCTTTTTTTTTTCTTTTTTTGAGAGGTTTTTGCCATAGGGAGCATGCGCTTGCCAGAGAGACAGAGAGATAGAAAGTGAGAAATCAACTCCCAGCAGGGATGGCCACACCGCAACTACCATTCTCCTCTCGGGATCTTGTCCATGCACACACACGCGTCCAGCGTGAGTTTAAACGACCCGGTCTGGGACTCGAATCACGACTAGTCCAGCGACATAGCCATTACGCCAACTGTCAGTCCTAAAGTTTGGGTTTAAACTTAAGGCAACAGTTCTTACTGATCTCTAGACCACCTATCTCAGAATTATTATCTAGGAGAGGGACCAGCAGTTAGCGTAATGGCTATGTCGCTTGACTCCCACGTAGTCGACTGTGGGTAGAGTCCCCGCCCCCCAAAACTCACGCTAGGCCCATGTGCGTGGGTGCCCAAGATCCCGCAAGGAGAATGGAGAGGAGGGGATTGTGTCATAGCCATACCCCCTGGGGGGTGATTCCTCGCTTTCTATTTCTCTGCCTCTCTCTGCTGGCCAACGTGCACACACCCTATAGCAAAAACCTCTCCAAAAAAAAAAAAAGAATTATTATCTAGGAGAGATTCCGAGTCCCAACACAGAATCAGAATATTTGATGTTATGCAGAGGCTGCCCTGTCCCGGAAACTGTTATTCATACGAAGTCTGAGGTTTAGTTTAGCAGTGATTCTCAATCCTGGTGGCACATTAGAATTACTTGTGAACTGAAAACAACTGATAATAAAGCCACATTCTAGAAAAATTAAGTAAGCATTTAAATTAAATTCCCCAAGTGATTGTAATATACATGCAAATCTGAAATCCATGAGTCAGAACAGCAGTGTTACCTTGGCTTGCTTCAAAAATAGTCAATTTAGTCAACACTTTCCAGAAGAAGAAAGACGAGATGTGTTTGGAATCAGTAATAACAAACAAGAGCTAGAATATTTATGTTGAGCTGTTGAGCTAGTGGCCAGTGAAACTTTGTCTTATATAAGTTGTAAAAATAAAAAATATGATCCTCTTAGTTAAGATCACATCAAATAAGTTGTTTTCTAAAACAATGGAATATATTTTTAAACATTTCACCAACGATTCTCCTCTGAGCTTTGAAAATAATGATCAAAGTATCATTTAAATAAAAAAAGAAAAACTCTCTCCATCCATCTCATCCATGTTGTATGTGATAGTAATCTGATAAAATCCCAATTACTATAATTGATGCTAAATTTATAAATCATCCGTATGTTGTCAAGACATAAATCGATACTCAAATAAGCGCTCTGTGTGTGTGTGTGTGTGTGTGTGTGTGTGAGTTGCTCTCTTATGTGGTTTCCAGATTCTTAAGTAAGGTGCATTATTTCTTAATGGAGTCTACTTCAGTTGTAACACACACACACAGGTTTTCTATACAGTACTGAAACTGTCATTTATGAATTGTAATTCTTTGTTGATGAAAATTTCAGTGGATTTCATTAATTTCATTGATGTGATTTAGCTAGGTTTTACCTTCCTTGACAATGATAACCATTAAGTTGTTAATTTGTTTTATTTGTCTTGTTTATTTGTTTTCTTATTTTTTTAAGGTTTTTCCCATAGGACTCATTTGCTCACTGGAGAGAGACAGAGAACAACAGTGAGAAGGAAAGTGTGAAATCATCCCCAAGGGGTTATGGCCACTCTGCAATGTCTTTTCCTCCATTCTCTTCCTGAGATTTTTAGTATGCATGCACATGTACCCGGCATGAGTTTCAGGCTGCCAGGTCCAGAACCTGAACCACAGTTGGCAATGTGGGAGTCAGCAACTTCACCACTATACCTGCTGACTTTTTAAATTTGATTTTTAAATTGAATTAGTTAATGTGAATCTACTAAATGCTTAAATAGATGAAGAAAAGAATTAGTAGGTTAAAACAGTTTTCATAGTTTAAGATGTTAATCCTAATCAAAGTTCTGAGGGTTTAACTAACGCTAACAATAATAATTATTTTCATAATATACAAAATTACAAAATATAATACCTAAGGTATCTTAAAACTTATAAAACACTTCACAGGGGGGGCAGCAGGTGGCATAGTGGTTAAGGCACTGGACTCCCACGTGACCAACCACGTTTCAAATCCTAGATTCAGAGGCTTAAAATTTATACTGGGCATACCTGCATGCATGCCCCAAATCCTGAGAGAAGAATGGAAGAGAGGGAGTTGTGGCCTGGCCATCTCCTCTTGAGGGTGGGGTAGTTTCTCACTTTTTCTCTCTCTGTCTCTCCAGTGAGTACATGTGTTCTCTGGCAAAAAAATCTCTCTCTAAAAAAACCAAAAAACTTCATCTAAATATGAAGCAGAATTGAGGTTGGACTGTTGATGGAGACTATGAATAATTGTAGAAGTTTTTTTTAAAAAAATTATTTTATTTAATTTTTATCCATTGTCATTATTTAATTTGTTTATTTTGAAGTTGATCAGAGAAAGACAGAGAAAAAGAAGGAAAGTGAGGAAGCAAGCGCCAGGTCTGGGACTTGAACTGCAGTCAGCCGTGTGGGAATCCAGCTGCCTTAACCACCACACCATCTGCCAGCCCCAATAATTGTAGAAGCTTTAAAACTCTTAAAGATTTCTGCTCTTATTTCAATTTCCATTTTTCATAAACCTGCCCCAACCCCTTAAGATTTTTATTCAACATTTGCACTTATTCCATTGTATCCTTAAAATTAATCTTAATCCCTTTAAATCTATGTATGTTATGAACCTAAAGTCTTTCATGCTCTTTCACATAAAATGTTGAATTGCTTAATACTTTATTTCTATATACATAAAAAGATCAAATACTTTGAGTAGCATTAGAGACCCTTCACACATCCTCTGTGTTCTAATTTACCACTAACCCTCACATTCTCTCCCCCGGCCATCCTAGGATTATACTTCCCAATCCCTGCTGATCTACCCTGGGTCATGGTACACCCTACCCCTCTCATCCTTTCCCCCTGACTTACGTTACGTCACACTTCTCCTCAAAATATTTCACGTTTTCTAACTGGTCTCTAATTATCATGCTCTGCTGAAACACACATTTCACTCTGCAGCTAAAAGTGATTTTTTTAGCATTACATATCTGATCATTACTGTCCGTATTACAATCTTTCAATGACTTCAATCATTCTCAGGAAGGAGTACACAATCTGTGATAACAATGTCTTCAGTAACCTGACTACTGCCAGCCTTTCCAGATACATCTCTTCTTTTTGATCTAGACATAATTAAGCTTTAAATTCCTGGAATAGACCACAGTACTCTCCAGGACTTCTGACATAGCATAATCCTCCCACCTCTTGCTGCCATGTCCTTCTATTTTTTCTTTCTTTTTGTTTTTCCAGAGAGGTTTTTGCTATAGGGCACGTGAGTTTGCCAGAAAAAGAGAGACAGAAAGCGAGAAATCACCCCCTGGGGGGGGGATGGCCACACCACAAACCCTTCTCCTCCATTCTCCTCTCGGGACCTTGGGCACGCACGCACATGCACCTGGTGTGAGTTTAAGCCACCGGGTCTGGGACTTGAACTGCGGTCAACTATATGGGAGTCCAGCAACATAGCCATTATGCTAACTGCTGGTCCCCCTTCTATTTTTTTTTTCTAGTTCTCTAGGTAGGAAATAAATACAGACTTGACACTATTTTAAAAACTAAGTAATAGGGAGTCTCCAATTACCGGTAAGGTGGGCTAAAAGACTGAATTTATCCTACTTCTTGCATCAAACAGAAAATGGACAAAATAAATGAAAAACTTCTCAGGTGGGACCAGCAGATGGTATAATGGTTACGCCGCAGGACTCCCATGTAGTCGACCACAGTTTGAGTTTGGGACCTGTCAGCTTGAAACTTTTGCATTCATGCCCAGAATCCCCAGAGGAGAATGAAGGAGAAGGGACTGCGGTGTGGCCATCCCTTCTCAGGAGTGATTTCTCGCTTTCTATCTGTCCCTCTCTATCCAGCAACTGCAAGTGCCCTATACCAAAAATAGCTCTTGAAAAAAAATCAAAAACTTTTTAGACAATAGAATTTTCAAACAATCTTCAAATCTTCTCATCACCCAACTTTAAATAAAATAAAAAAGCCACTATGTATTTCTTGTGTGACACCAAATCAGTAAGTTTAATTTTATGTATCTTGAAATAGAATCAGGTTCTTTTCAAAATGGATCATGACCCTAGCTGTAAAACCTGAAACTATAAAAGTTTCAGAAAAAACAAACAAACAAACAAACAAAAAACCACGAGGGAAAATATTTGTGATCTTGAGTTATGTAAAAATTTCTGAGGACTTTAAAAGCATGACTCATAAAAATATAAAACTGATAAGTTGAACTTTATCAGAAGTAAATTTTTGCTCTTCAAAGACAGTTAAAGCAAATCACAAGGGACTGGTGGGTGATGTGGTGGTTAAGGCACTGGCCTCCCACATGGCTAACTGTGTTTCAAGTCTTGGACCCGGCAGTTTGTTTTCTCATTTTCCCTCTTTCTCTGTCTTGCTCTGGTCAAATTAAAAAATAGTAATAAGTAATAAAAAGTAAAATTAAATAAATCATTCTTTTAAAAACAAATAAAGAAAGCAAACCACTGACTAGGAGAAACTATTTTTAAATTATGTGTTTTTTTTTTTTTTTTAAGAAAATGTTGTTATAGGGCACATACACTTGCTGCAGAAAGAGAGAGAGACAGAAAGAGAGAAATCACTCTCCAGGGCAGATGGTCACTGCAATCCCTTCTCTCCCATTCTCCTCTCTGGATTTTGGTTATGAATGCACACATGCCTGGCTTGAGTTCCAAGCCTCAGGGCCCAGGACTTGAACCATGGTCAGCCATGTGGGAGTTCAGCACCTTAACCACTATGCTATCAGCTGGCCCCTAAGTTGTGTATTTTAATACTTACAGAGTATATTAAAATTACATTAAAACATACTCTGAAAACTCAACTATGAGAAAATAAATAACTAAAAGAGCAGGCACATTTTTGGATAAAAACTTCAAATAAATACTTCAAAAAGAAAATATACTCATGATAGTAAGCGCATGACAAGAGACAACATCATTAGTCAATAGGGAAATACTGTCAAAACCACAAGGAGGGAACCAGCAGTTAGCGTAATGGCTATGTCACTGGACTCCCACGTAGTCAACCACGGTTCACGTCCCGGACCTGGTGGCTTAAAACTCACGCCGGGCGTGTGTGCGTACGTGCCCAAGATCCCGAGAGGAGAATGGAGGAGAAGGGATTGCGGCGGCGTGGCCATCCCCCCTGGGGGGTGATTTCTCGCTTTCTGTCTCTATGTCTCTCTCTGTTTGTCTGGCGAGCGCACGCGCCCTATAGCGAAAGCCTCTCAAAAAAAAAAAAAACAAAAAAAACACAAGGAGACCCTTATACAAGGAGAAATTAAACCTCTTACACACTGCTATTTGAAATGTAAAATGGTATGACCACTTCAGAAGGCAATTTAGCAGTTTCTTAAAAATTAAACATACACATACCTTATGATCCAAGCATTTACTCTCAGATATTTAGCTAGGAGAAAGGAAAGCATGCAAGTTGAAAACTAATATCCATAGCACATTTACTTGTAATAGCCTTAAACTGGACACAATCTAACTGTCCATTAGCAGACAAACAGAGAAACAAACTGTGGTATATCTAAGTGATGAAATACTACTCAGCAACAAAAAGGAGTAGACTATTGATACATGCATGCTACAACATGGATGAATCTTAATTATACTGAGTAAAAGTAGATAGACCAAAAAGAGAGTACCTATTTTATGATTCCATTTATATAAAGCTCTAGAAAATGAAAACTAATCTATATTGATTGAAAGCAGACCAGAGTTTGTTGCCAGGGCTTGAGAAGAGAAAAATATGAGCTTTCAAACTGTGTTTAAATATGTGTAATGTGTAATGTGTAGTTTATAATATGCAATTAGTACCTCAATAATACTGTTTTATAAATGGAAGATCTTTTAAAACTTATTTATTTGATTTTATTTATTATCATTGTAAGGGAGGGGAGCAGATGGTAGAGAGTGGGTGGTGGAGGGTGGGTGTGAGGTGCAAAGGGAAGACAACATTTAACAGACCAAAAATGTAAAGCTCTGTTAAAAAAAAACGATTGTAGACATCATGATGAAGACTTCATGGAAAATATGAAGTGAATCTAAAAAGAAAAAGCCAGTCCATGATCCAATTTTACATCTCTTGAACTCAGTCTCCCAGTGAGATTCAGCAACATTGCTTTGTATTTTGTTGTTTAGATTACATTCTTAATATTTCACACAGGTCAAATTTTGTGAAATACAGTTTTCAATTGCCTCAGTTGATTTTGGTAAGTCTGGAAAATGCAACCATATAATAATTCTCTTTCTCTACTAGATATTAGTGGATCACACATATTGAATATGCTATGCAAAATGTCTTGATTACATTTATCATCAGTATATGCCAACAGAATTCTAATCCTCATACTAAACTTTGATAGAATTTAAAGTTATTCTGTTATTTTGGAAGCTTGGAAAGCCTTTCTTTGTGGTGAACAATTAAATGTAGGACCAATGGTTTTAGTAAATAGACTAAAAAATATGAAAACCACATAACCCAAGTAGTTATATAATACTAGACAAACTTTCAGAGAAATATTTTTAGGGCTATATTCAGTCCAAAATGCATGGAATCAGCAGTTTTCCCATGGAATTTTTTTTTATGGCTTAATATTCTGTTCTTTTCTTGACTAAAATTATAGTTGGAGTACATTAGCATTTAATTTGCAGTAAAATCAACTTCATTTGCTATTGAATGACTATTGTTATTGATTAATATGATCTCATTAATCTTTTCAATGTTAGAAACATTACTCAGATATTATTTAGAAAAATATTCAAATAATTGTATTCTTTAGCCACTTACAGCAAGATTAATCAGGAGTTTTAAAACTAGGAAATAATACTAGACATATTTCCTAATAAACATGAAATCAGTATTATTACAACTTTGCTCATAGCTTCTTAATAATCAATAGTTAAATTTAGATTTTTTTTCTACAAATGCCTGTGCTTACCTGGGAGAGACAGAGAGACACATAGAGAGAGACAGAGCCCGAGAGTGAGAAAGCATCCTCTAGGAATATTCTAGGTGGACAGTCAGGTCACAATACTTTCTCCTCCATTTTCTTCTTGAGATTTTGGGTATGCAGTTCATTTGTGTCCAGCATGTTTCTTCAAACCCTGAGTCAGGGACTCAAACAGCTGAGTTGGCCATGAGGGATCCAACACCTTAACCACCATGCCACAAGCTGACTCAATTAATCATTTTTCTTTCTTTTCTTTTTTAAGAATTATTTTATTTAACTTTATTTATTTATTTTAATGTGACCAAGGGGTGGGGGGAAGATAGAGAGAGGGGGAAAGTGAGAAAGCAAGCCACCTGGGAACCAGCAGTTAGCGTAATGGCTATGTTGCTGGACTCCCACGTAGCAGATCATGCTTCATGTCCCGGACCCAGTGGCTTAGAACTCATGGCTTAAAACTCACACCGGGCGTGTGTGCGTGCGTGCCCAAGATCCCGATAGGAGAATGGAGGGGAAGGGATTGCAGCGTGGCCATCCCCCCTGGGGGGTGATTTCTCGTTTTCTGTCTCTATGTCTCTCTCTGTCTGTCTGGTGAGCACACACGCCTTACAGTGAAAATCTTTCCAAAAAAAAAAAGCAAGCCACCAGCCCCAAGACTTGAACTGCTGTTGGCCATGTGGGAGTCCAGCACCTTTGACCACACAATTAATCACTTTTCTAAGGAGTATTATAGCTCCCTAAGTAACTGATTTTTTATATTTGAATAATATCACTTACTTAAATGTAAGTTAGAGGTGACAATATGGTTTTCTTTTATGGTTTAGCTTGTGTTCATTTATGATACTAAAGATCTGGATCTGGACTAGCAGTTTCTTTTTTTTTCTCTTTTTGAGAGATTTTTTGCTAAAGGGTATGTGCAGTTGCCAGAGAGACAGAGAGAGACATAGAGACAGAAGGCGAGAAATCACACTACAGGGAAGATAGCCTTGCCGCAATCTCTTCTCCACCATTATCTTCTCGGGATTGTGGGCCTGCATGCACATGGATCCAGTGTGAGTTTTAAGCTACCGGGTCTGGGAGTCAAACCAAAATTGACTACATGAGAGTCCAGTGATGTAACCATTGCACCATTTGCTAGTCCCATGGACTAGTAGTTTCTTAGGGGTAATAACATGTGCTTTTTTTTGGTGTGTGTGTGCTTTATTTATTTATTTTTTTTAACTACTAATATTTTTTTTTTTGAGAGATTTTTGCTATAGGGTGCATGTGCCCGCCAGACAGACTGAGAGAGACAGAGAGACAGAAAGCGAGAAATCACCCCCCAGGGGGGATGGCCATGCTGCAATCCCCTCTTCTCCACTCTCCTCTCGGGATCTTGGGCACGCAGGCACACACGCCCGGAGTGAGTTTAAGCCACTGGGTCTGGGACTCGAACCGCGGTCGACTACATGGGAATCCAGCGACATAGCCATTATGCTAGCTGCTGGTCCCAATATTTCTTTTTTTATAAAAAAAATTATTTATTTAATGTTATTTGTTGTTATCATTAATTTTTTAATTTGGGGAGAAAGAGAGAGAGAGAGAAAGAGAAAAGGAACATGAGAAAGCAGTCTGCCAGGTCTGGTACTCAAACCACAGTTGGCCATGTGGGAGTCCAGCACATTAACCACTACACCATCTGCCGGCCCCCAAATACTAATATTTTAATAGTGGCTTAGTTACACAAATTGATAATTGATCATTTCAATACCATTTTGAAGTGCCAATTATAAAACTCCATCTGGGAGCCAGCAGGTGGCATGGTGGTTAAGGGCGCTGGACTCCCACACGGCCAACAATTGTTTGAGTGCCAGACCTGGTGGCTTGCTTTCTCACTTTCTCTCTTACTTTCTTTCTATCCCTCTTAGGTCAAATTAAACATAAAGAAGTAAATAAATATATAAATAAATAAAATAATTCTTAAAAAAAAAAACAAACAAAAACCCATCTGTCTCCTCAAGCTTATACTACTTTTTAATTCTTAATTTTATGTAAGCTAATGAAATTTTTTGTTATTGTTTTACAAGGTTTTCAACTAACGCAAGTACATATGTAATTGACTTTTTTCTGTACTTATATAATATTCTGACTATAATCAGGACCCATAGTAAGTTTTTTTTTTTTTTTGAGAGGTTTTTGCTATAGGATGTGTGCGCATGCCAGAAAGACAAAGAGAGACAGAGAGACAGAAAGCGAAAAATCCCTATCCAGCCAGGGGTGATGGCCACACCACAAACCCTTCTCCTCCATTCTCCTCTCGGGATCTTGGGCACACACATATGCACATGTGCTCGTCGTGAGTTTAAGCCACCGAGTCCGGGACTAAAACCGTGGTCAACTACATGGGAGTCCAGCAACATAGCTGCTGGTCCCAGAACACACAGTAATTTATACAGGTGAAATTTAATATCAATAATTATAAAGCTAAGATAAGAGAGTAACTAAAGGTTACACTCTAAGTTAAGAGAGAGCCCTAAAACGTATCCCAGGGCCAAGGTACAGTAGCTAAGGAAGGATAACCTTGGAAGGGAGGAGAATCCATGTTCAGGACCAGGTTTTATACTCATGTGAACAAAGTATGATTCCAGCCCACTGGTCAGCAGGGAAATGCGCTGGCTACCTGGGCCAGAGACAGCCCCCAGTCACTAAGCAGCCAGGAGCATTACTTGCAGGGGCCTCGGGGGCAAGGCAGTGGGTGAGCTGTAGATGGAGGCAGGTACTCAAAGCTGAAATACTTTCGAGGGTGTGTCATCTGTATCACAAAGTTTGTGGGAAGGGGCCGGCAGGTGATGTGGTGGTTAAGGACACTGGACCCTCACGTGGCCATCTGTGGTTTGAGTCCTGGACTTGGCGACTTGCTTTCTTGCTTTCCCTCTTTCTCTCTCTCACTCTGTCCCTCTCTGGTCAAATTGAAAATAAGTAAATAAATATATAAATTAAGTCAAGTAAAATAATAATAATAATTATTATTTTTAAAGAAAGGTTGTGGGAAGATGATGGGGTGGGGCTGGGACATTTCTGAGGCTCTGTGCGCTCTGTCCCCATCCCCCACATTGCTGACCAACTGTGCAGCAGGAGGAAGATGAAACCTCAAAGCTCGGGAGTCAGAATCAGGAACGGGAGTCCTCTTCATCCGGAAATGTCACCTGCTGCTGACAGCTTGGCTCATGTTGATGCAAAAGGAGAAAATGTTTTAAGAACTCTGTCTATTATCACACAGCAAATTCTGAAGGATAGCTTTGGAGCTCAGAGGCAATACATTGACAATTCGATATGGCAATAAATTGATAATTCACATGGGCACATTATAAAATGGAAAGGATTCAGGTGAAAATAATTTTAGCGATTTAGTATATTGAATACATCAAAATATTATCATTTCAACATTTCATCTATATAGAAATTATTATTGTTACTATTTTTAGAGGTTTTTGCCTTAGGACATGTGCACTCATAGGAAGAAAGAGACGAAGACAGTGAGAAGGAATTCTCCCAGGGATGAAGGCCATGCTGCAGTCCCTTCTCCTCCATTCTCTTCCTGGGATCTTGGGCACACACTGGCATGACTTTGAAATCACTGGGTCTGGGATTTGAACTGTTGTCAGACACATGGGAGCCCAGTGATGTAACCGGTATGCCATCTACTGGCTCTCATATAGAAATTATCAATGAGATATTTTACATCTATATTAGTATAAGTGTTCAAAATTGAGTGGATTTTTCACTCTTATATCAATTTGGTCACTAACTTTTCATTGCATATATTTGTTTTATATCTACAAGTTGAAAATAGGATTCACATACTCAGATTGCTTCAGGAATACTGAAAAGTTTCCCAATAACTCAACTGAGAACCCCAAATTATTTTCTATTAATATTCATACACATGTTGATAAAATTGATTCATCTTTATTAGAGGGCTTAATAGGACTTTAAGGAAAAAATGTATCAATTTCAAAATTGTATTATACTTGTCCATGGTGTGTAAATTCACTAGCTTTTATAATAACTCTATATTATTAACAGTGGAATCGAAAGGGTACACCAAAGTTAAGAATTAACTCTGAATTTTTCAATATCAACAATGTATTTTGCAAAACTTCTTGTACATTTGTAGCCAATTTACATAATATATTTAAAATCTTTTGCATATAAATTCACGTTAGAAAAACGAGGCCAGCAGGTGACATGGTAATTAAAGTGCTGGATTCTCACACTGCCAACCACAGTTTGAGTCCTGGATTCAGAGGCTTGAAAATTAAGATGGGTGCATGTGTGTGCCTATACTCCTGAAAGGAGAAGAGATTGTGGTATGGCCATTTCCCCGGGGTGTGATTTCTCTGGCAAGCACATTAGCCATCCTGTGGCAAAAAAAGAAAAATCTATAAAATCAATTTTTATTGATTGTATTATGAGTTTCGATTTTTTTTTTTGAGAAAGATTTTTGCTATAGGGCATATGTGCTCATCGGAGAGATAGAGAGAGACAGAGAGAAAAAAAGTGAGAAGTTCCCCCCCCCCAGGGAGATGGCCATGCCACAATCTCGTCTCCTCCATTCTCCTCTTGGGATTTTGGGTACACATACACATGCACATGCAGTGAGTTTTAAGCTGCCGGGTCTGGGAACTGAATCGTGGTTGACTATGTGGGAGTCTAGCGATGTAACCATTACTCCATCAGCTCGTTCCATGAGTTTCATTTTTTTTTTTTTTTGAGAGGTTTTCGCTACAGGGCGCATGTGCTCGCCAGACAGACAGAGAGAGACATAGAGACAAAAAGCGAGAAATCACCCCCCAGGGGGGATGGTCACGCTGTAATCCCTTCTCCTCCATTCTCCTCTTGGGATCTTGGGCATGCACACAAACGTGCCTGGCATGAGTTCTAAGCCACTGGGTCCGGGACGTGAACTGTGGTCGACTACGTGGGAATCCAGTGACATAGCCATTACGCTAACGGCTGGTTCCTCCATGAGTTTCGATTTTAACATTAATTGTCATATCTGTTTACCTAGGTGATAAATTTTGCCTTTCCTTGGAGCTTCAAATTTAGCTTATTCATATGCAATGTAATATAAATTTATAATTCTGTCAGTGAGAAATCCATGAGAATTTTAAAGAAATTACACTAGCTTGAACTTAAAGGACAGAGACGTTTTACAATGACAAAAGGCATCTGAGTCCTCAGTCCTCTACAGACCAGAAGAAATAAACAGATGACTTTAAGGTTTACTCAGATTGAGGAGAACCATCCTCAAGGAACTGGGACCAAGGAACTGTGCCCAACGCGCCCCATCTGTGTCTGGACCAGGTCCAGAAAAAATTCTGACTTTTAGTTGATGCAATGATGAAATGAGGCTTTCGAGGGTCTTGGAATGGCTAAGATGATTTTGTATATGCACAGATGTGAAATTTTGTGGCCAGAAGCTGGACTGTTGAAGCTAGTTTCCACAGTGGTCCTAGATAATTCTTTCCTTCCATCATGTGCACACCAGTCCTCCCAGTAAGAGGCAGAAATTATCTTCCTTTTTCTTGGACACAGGTTGAGACATAACTGCAACTACCAATATAATGTGGAGAATGTGATATTCTAGAATTTCGAAGCCCAGGAATATAAAAGGCTTAGGAGTTTCTGCTTCTCCCTCCGTAGGATCTAGCCTCAATATTGTGAACAAGCCCCATGCTGCTATGTGGAAAGATCCAATTAGAGGATAATTGAAGCCCAGCAGAGTTCTCAACAGAGGAGTGGAACCAATGTCTTTGTTACGTGAGTGAGCCAATGGTGTTAAGTACTCCAACCCTAGTTAAGCCACCCTAACCAATGCTCCAAGGAACAGAGACAGGTTGTCATCTCTGAGGCCGGCCCAAATTGGCAGCTCATGAGCAAACCATTTTTTTTTTGTTTGTCAAACAGTAGAGTTTGCTTTGTTGTGTGACATTTGCATAAGAAAAAATATTTTGGAAAACTGGGAGGCATCATGCAATCAATAAGCTAATTATTAACTACACACTCCAGAGAGTGGACATATATTCTAAAATTGTAAAACTAGTTCTAAAAAAGCACATAAAAATTTAACATGATGAGCTTTTAAATATGGTTTCTATTTATAGTTCCATGTTGTTAAAACGTGCTTCAAATGTGCTGCTCTTTAGAAATGGTGCTGGAGGTAATGTTAGATTATAAACTATAAAAACGAATTCTTTTATGGAATTAGAAAGCTAACATCATGATATTCAAACTTACCTGAATCAGTTTTCAATTCTCACTCAAATTAGGTTGATGTAATATTAATAATCTAAAAAAAAAATCTGTTTCATAACCAACAAAAGTCTATTGAATTCAAGTTATGCACGTTGAACGATCAAATCTCTGATGTGGGTTGGTGTTAATCGATGTACTGTGCCGTCCAGCAGAAGCCTTCTCCATAACCTTGTCTTTTGAGCACACTGCACATGAAAACTTCTAAAGGTCAGGCATTCAGTTCCTTCAGAGATCCGCTGCCCTTTCCCCAAACATCTCTCGAACCCGCTCTTCACTGATGACTTCAGGTCTGTCGATCTTATTCCCAAGAATCAGTATAGGCACATTAGCAATAGTCTCATCTGTCATTAGGGAATCAAGTTCTTCTTTTGATTCTAATAGCCTTTCATGATCTGCACAATCCACCAAAAATACAATGCCATTAATAGCAGGAAGGTAGTGTTTCCACACTCTTTGAGCTTGAATATGTCCACCCAGATCAAAAGTTGTAGAAGTCATGCCAGCAATGGTCAGTTCTTCTGATGTGGGATGCAGTGTTGGGACATGCTGTCCAAGTCTGTCATCTTTTAGCATGTGTAGCAATGTTGTCTTTCCCGCATTATCCAATCCAAGAAATACCAATTTACCAGTTTTCTTATATAATCTTTTTTTTTTGAGAGAGAGATTTTTGCTTTAGGGTGCGTGAGCTCGCCAGACAGACAGAGAGAGACAAAAAGACAGAAAGCGAGAAATCACCCCCCAAGGGGGATGACCATGCCGCAATCCCTTCTCCATTCTTCTCTCAGGAGCTTGGGCACACACGCACACGTGCCCAGCGTGAGTTTTAAGCCACCAGGTCCAGGACTCGAACCGCAGTCGACTACATGGGAGTCCAGCAACATAGCCATTATGCTAACTGCTGGTCCCATAATCTTAAAACTGTAGTACACTGCTGAAACCACTGTAAATCCAATCAAATATGAAGGACATATCCAAATCGTATAGGGTCTGCGACTGGAGAGAACGCATCCCCAGCTTGGCTTTGGCCCTACACCCTGAGTCAAAAGTGCAAAGTGCAATGTCTCATGAGCAAACACATTTTTTTAATCCACTCAATTTTGGTGAAATTGTTTAGACAATAATAGATAACCAAAACACAGTGCACCATATGTAATTCTTTGGATATACATTCACACTCATATTCATATGTGTAACTATATATATCTGTATCTAGCTATATGTGATAGATACAGAGAGGGACCACCCAGATTTCCCTTCAAGAGATTTTGCTACCCAACTGCGGGGAGCACAGTCAGCAAGAGCTTCCAGCTGTTAGCCCCTTCACAGTCAGCTAAGTGCTGAAGCCCATCTTGCTCGTGCTTATGCTCTTCCAGGAGCAGCCCCCATCTGGCAACTAATCTAGGAGGACCCAGTTATTTCCATCCATTAAGTGGCCTTTTTTAAAACAAATAATTTTTTTCTCTCTTTCTGGTGAATGCACGTGCCCTATAGCAAAAACCTCTCAAATTAAACAAATCGTTCTTTAAAAAAAAAATAAAAAGCATGACTGGCCACAGGTGGATGCCAGAGTGGGCTGTCAATATAGTAGAAAGACAGAGAGAGACATAGAGACAGAAAGTGAGAAATCACCCCCCAGGGGAGATGGCCACACCGCAATCCTTTCTCCTTCATTCTCCTTTCAGGATCTTGGGCACACATGCACATGTGCCCAGCGTGAGTTTAAGCCACCAGGTCCAGGACTCGAACCACGGTGGACTACATGGGAGTCCAGCAACGTAGCTATTACGCTAACTGCTGGTCCCTAAAACAAATAATTTTTAATTAAATTTAATTAATTAATTTTATTTTGACCAGAGAGAAAGGGAAACTGAGAAAGTGAGTTACCAAGTCTCTGACTCAAACCATGGTTGGCCATGTGGGAGTCCAACACCTTAACCACCACACTACCTGCTGGCCCCCAGTAAGTGACATTTTGATGGCCAGTATTTACTCCAAAACTCCCTTCCAGGTTGGCCTAACCTCTGTGGGACACGACACCCCCCCCTTTAAAAAAAAAAAGATTTATGTATTTATTTAATCCCATGTGTTATTATTTTTTATTTTGACCAGAGAGACAGAGAGAGAGAAATGGAAAAGGAGAAAGCAAGTCGCCAGGTCTGGGACTTGAACCATGGTCCAGCGCCTTTAATGCTGGCCCCAGGACCCGCACTTTTTAACTTTGTTTTTCATCCAATTTTACTTTTGCTTCCTTCCCTTGTTAGATGTTGGTCCTTAAGAAAACTTTTTGTTGGGTCAGCAGGTAGCATGAAGGTTAAGTCAGCTGGATCCCACATGGTTAACTTGTGGTTCAAGTACTGAACCTGGTGGCCCAAAAATCATACAGGGTCCATGTGTGTCATGCCCCAAATCCTGAGAGAATGGAGGAGTAGGGACTGTGGCATGGCCATATCCCCTGGCTGGTGATTTCTCACTTTCCTTTTCTCTTCTCTCTCTCTCCAGCAAGCACATGCGTCCTATAGCAAAAAAAAAAAAAAAAAAAAAAGTATATTTCAAAATCTGTCTCAACATCTGTCTATAGAAACCAACTTTCAACAATGCTCTATATACATATCTACTAAATTAATTTAAAAGCATTGATTAGATGCACGTCAAATGTATTAATGTATAGTAGCTCCTTTTGAGGTGATGGGGGCGGGGTGGGAGTGAGAGGGAAACATGAAACTTTACCTTAACTCTAGGTTTTAATTTACAAATCGGACACAAATAAAACAAACAATGTTTGGCAGGTACATGGATTTTGGTTCCATTATCATTTGTACTGTTTTTCTTTGATAAATTCTGTAAAAAATCTATTTTAATATATACATCTAATTTTTTTAGGTTTTTCTACTTAGCATTCTGGTTTAAAATCTAGGTAGGGTACCCTTTTCATATCCATTTCATACTTTCCTTATTGCTAAACAATAGTTTATAGTCTGCAAACCCACTTTATCACTTTTCCCAGGTATACTCACAGATCTCCAACTTTTCATGCTCACAAACAATTCTACAGCTTCCCTTGTGAATGGGGTCTACATTTCATTCAGCATGAAACAGAAACAGGCCCGTTAATGATGTCTACGAGCTAGCTTACATTCATATATGTAACTTTAAAACTCATGTCCCATGCTCCTCCTTGGGAATTTAAATTAAAGGCCATAGGAAGAAACCTTTTAATCCTAAATTAAAGGACCGTGGGTTTTCCTACAGGCTTACTAATGAAGTGAATCAAGCCATTAAGGTGCAATTTAAATTGAGTGTGAATATCAAGTGTTGTTTAAATAGTCATTAAAAGATACTTACGGAAAGAAAAATTCTCCCATGGAAGTAAATGAAAATTGTTGCTATCATTATAATGTCATTTGAAAATTGCTTGTTATTTGCTATGCAGTCTGTCATAACTTCTTACTTTAAAATAATTTAAAATTCTATGAAATGTTCTACCCTATAATCATGAATCTTGGCATCTTAGACAATTCACCTGGGTTGAGTTGAAGTTATGATCCATAAATAATACCATTCATCAAATCTTCAGTCGAGTGGTTAATGTGAATAACAAGTACACTTGGACCCTGGTCAACATTATATACTAACTGTAGGTTAATTAAAATTAACATTTCTCACAGCATATAAATTATTTCCTTTTTGTAAACAATGATTAAGCATACTGAATAACACTACTTCTTTTCTTTTAGAAATTTTGGCAGTTAAAAATTTCTTTTTTTTTTCTAAAATAAAACCTGAGATTTTCTTTAGTTCCAGCTAAGAGCTTAGTATACAGATTTCAGGTGGCCGCAAATGATTTGACATTCTTCTGGAGAGGTAGCATCTTATCCCTTGCACCTGCGTGAGTTTGTGACTTCTTTGATCAGTAGACTATGCTAATGTTATATAGTGTCTGTTTACAAGTCCATGGTTTAAGAAACTAGCAGTTTCTAATTCTGCCCAGCTAGCATGCTCGTGCTGAGGGCAAGCCAGTTTCAATAGGTGTCTGACTCACTGTGAGGGCCCAGCCAACGTGTGGTGAAGAAACCCAGGCCTGCTGCAGAGAGAGGCACTAGGAGAAAGGGTGTCTGGCCCACCCCTTGTTCCAGCCATTTCAGTACAGACATCAGAAGTGTGGGTGAAAGAAATCTTAAGATGATCCTAGCCCCAGCATCTATCTCACTCTAATCAAACGAGAGAACCCAAACCAGAACCAGGCAGCTAAGTTCACTCAACTCACAGAGCAAAGTGAGATAATAAATTGTTGTTTTGTGCCATTAAATTATGTGGTGATCGATATGCAGATCTGATAATGGGAAAAAAAATTTTTTTGAGAGGTTTTCGCTATAGGGCGCATGTGCTAGCCAGACAGAGAGAGACATAGAGACAAAAAGCAAGAAATCACCCCCCAGGGGGGATGGTCACGCCACAATCCCTTCTCCTCCATTCTCCTCTCGGGATCTTGGGCACGCACGCATGCACATGTGCCCGGCATGAGTTTTAAACCACTGGGTTTGGGACGCGAACCGCAGTTGACTACATGGGAGTCCAGCGACACAGCCATTACGCTAACAGCTGGTTCCCGATAATGGGAAAATTGGATATCCAAATTATTGCATAGGACTATATCTATAGATAGATGTAGATATATATTCAGATTTTATGGCAATACTGTTAAAATAAAATGTGTTGGGCCAGCCCCTTAGTGCAGTTAAGCCCTTTGTGTAAGGGGCCAGATCTCATTTGGGTAATCATGGTTCAAATCCCAGCGTTGGGGCTAGCCCTGTAGCGTAGTTGTTAAGGGAGTGGGATCTCAACATGGCTGACCATGGTTCAAATTCCTGCTTTGGTGACTTGAAAACATGCCAAGCATATGTGTGTGCATTCCCAGAATCCAGAGAGAATGGAGAAATATGGGAAAAGGGATTGCGTCATGACTGGGTAACACTTAAGTGCTTTTTCTTTCTCTCTGGTGCGAACATACGACCTCTGGCAATTAAATAAGTAAGTACAATGTGTCACAGGGGTCATGCAACCTTTTTAGTAATATAGCCATAGCGTATTTCTATCTGTGATAACCAAGACAAAAAACAGGAGGAGACAGGAGATAGTGAGTAGTCTCTGAATAGTTAAGGTTTGGACTGAGTTTGGAACTTATTATTGCAGTGATCTGTTGGCCAAAAAAATCCAGAAAGAAAAGGAGTCAAATATGTTTGAATCTGAAAATCATTCAGTTCTTATAATGCCAAAGAGTACATTTCCCAGGAATTCTTCCATCACTCCTCAGAGAACAATGAACATTTCTCTGAGGGACCATATAGACGTGGGAATTTTTCATTTTGTGAGTTGAATTTTTACTCGCGTCTGTATTTGGTACTGTGTGTGTTATCAGAGTATGTGAAAAGTCACCATTAAGTATGCATATACTTTCAAAGGTCCCACCTTTGCATGTGTACTTAATAGACCTATAATTTCAGGCAAACCCCCTCAACACTGACTCTCAGTATTTTAATCTATAAAATGAAGATAATGACTGCAACCAATTCATAGGTTTTTATTGTGAAGAACAAATGACAGCCTGCATGAAAACCCCAAGGGAGTAACACTAGTAATAAGTAATAATATTACTATTATGCCCATATAAATAATAACAAAATTTCTTTTTTAGAAAAAGATTACATTCAGTTTGTTAATTTTCAAGCAACTTCAACTGTACAAAGGGCCTCGCAGAATTCCACTCCTTCCCTATAGCTATTTGTAGCTGTCCTAAAGATCCTGTAAAATATTTTCCTGAATAAGTAGTAAATATTAGGGTACTAATGTAAAATTTTTCACTGTGGATTGAATTTGGAAAAAAATAAATAATGAGACGACATTCTGGAAGAACATATACCTTATAGGATGGACAGAAAGTGGAGAATTCCATAGGCTTCCAGGGGTCTCCAGGTGATAATGTAAAGAATTCCTTTCCTTAGTTGGAGCTGAGTAATGAACAGTGAAGGTTGAGCTGAGGTAACATTTCTTTCTTGGGGGTAGGGAGGAGATGGGAAAAGATTAAACAATTTTGCATTACCTGGAGATTTTTTTTTTTTTTAATCTGCCACGGGGCAGGAGTGATTGCCAAAGAGAGACACAAATACACAGAGGGAGAGAAAGCACTCCCCAATGGGGCATGGTCATGTGATGGTCCCTTCTCCATTTCTCCATCTTGTAGAGATGGTCCCTTCTCCATTTCTCCATCATATGTGCTCAGTATGTTTTCCAAGCTGGCCAGAGCTGGAATTTAAACCGCATGGTTGGCCATGTGGGATCTAGCTCCCTCAAGTACCAGGTTGCAAGGCCAGCCCTGAGGGGCTTCTCATTTATTACCTCCCCACATTACTTGCTTTAGAGTCCTCATTTCTGCATTACATATACAGTTAGACAGGTGGAAACATTCAGTCTATGACAAACTGCATGTCAGTGGTCCTATGAGATTGAACAGAACGACAAACTCCTATACCCAGTGATGTCATGGCCATCATGATGTCATCACAGAGTACCTTACTTAAGTTTTTGGGTGATGCTGGCCTGAACAGACTTACCGTGTTGTCAGTGATAGAGCACCTGCAATTATATACAGTACAAAATACTTAACTATGCTACTGGTTCATGTAAGTCTTACAATTAATTGTAAAATTAGCCGGATGGTGCATATACTCATTGGAAAAAGAGAGAGAGAGATAAGGGGAGAGAAGGAGAGAGAGAAAAGTACCTTTCATGGAGCATGGTCATGCCGCAATCCCTCTTCCTCCATTTCCCCCTCCTTTCAAGATTTTAGGCATGTGTGCACAAACACCCAGTGTGTTTCCAAAGCCACTGTGTCTGGGACTCCAACCATGCAGTTGGCATCTAGCTACCTTAACTACCATGCCATGGGCTGGCCTCATATTTCTTCTTCATTTTTTTTTCTCCTCATAGGGTGTATGCACTCACCAGAGAGAGACAGAGAGAAGAAAAGTGAGAAAACACCTCCCAAGTGAATGGCTATGCTGCAATCCCTTTTTCTCCATTTTCCTCTTGGGTTTTGGGCATCCATGCACATGTGCCCAGTGTGTCCAATAATGAGTTCGGTGTACAAGAGTCCAAAAGCAACAAGTTATAGTAAGCTAAGGTTAACTTACTATTGAAGAGAGAAATTTTTTTTTTATAAATGTAATGTACCCAAGTGTACAGTATTAATAACATCTACAGTAGTATACAGTAATGTCCCAGCCCAAGTGTACAGTATTAATAACGTCTACAGTATTGTACAGTAATGTCCCAGCCCAAGTGTACAGTATTAATAAAGTCTACAGTATTGTACAGTAATGTCCTAGGCCTTACTTTTACTCATCACTCACGGACTCACTGACTTACCCAGTGCAACTTTCAGTGCAAGCTCCATTCTCTGTAAGTGCCCTACACAAGTTCAACACTTTTTACCTTTTTTAAAAATTTATTCATTTTTTTATTGCCAGCAGTATGTTTGATAATCAGAGAGAGAGAGAAAGTACCCCATGTGGCATGGTCATGCCACAATCCTTTTTCCTCCATTTCTCTAACCCATCAGACTTTTGGGCATGCATACACTCGACTCTGCATGTTTATCAAGTGGCCAGCTTCAGGAGTCCGCCCATGCTTGGCCATGTGGGATTGAGCTCATGAGACACTGTGTTTAACCAGCGTCCTTAGGGGCCAGCTCCACTTTAAAATCTTTTGTACTATATTTTCAGTATGTAGATATGTTTAGATACATAGATGGTTAGCGTGGTGTTATAGTATTCACAGAACAGTAACATGCCATGCGGGTTTACAGCCTACATATGCTGCAGACTATACCACCCAGGTTTGTGTGCGTACACTGTGATGTTCAGAGAATGACAAAAATTGCCGAACAATGCATTTATCACAACACATCCCCGTCACTAACTGGAGCAGGGCTGCACTGGCTGCACTGTCTCGTCTCTGGGAAGCTGCACATCTCTTCCTTCTGCCAGGACGACACCTCCTCCCCTTATCTGACTAATGTCCAAGGTTTGTTTCCTTGTTTCAGAGTAGGTACCACTTTGGAAAGTCTGTTCAGATCCACCAGCACAAGTGTCCTCTTCCTTAATGTTCGGTGGCCACCTGAATTTTCCTCAGTCTACTATTCATTCCATTAGACCGAAACATTTAGTGTATAATAGTTTGTTTCTTCCAATAAACTGTAAGTTCCTTGAGAACAAGAATTCTTTTGTTTTTGTTGTATTCAGTAAACAGTTGTTGAATTAATAAATTAAGAGATGGTAAAGTCACAGGGGCAACTTCCTGGAGACTTTAGAAGAAAAAGAGCATGTTTCTATGGAAACTCTGACCTGTGGCTTTAGTTTTCTCCCTTGTCCAATTACCTTTGGGAGCAAGTTGAGTCTTTGAATTACTTTTCCTTTTTTGCATTTACTTTAGTTCTGTGTCTCCATATCTATCTACTTTATATCACATATTATATAAGGCCTTGGAATCTTTTATTTGAAGTGAAACACTAACCTGTTTTAATACTTTAACCTAAAACTTAATTTCATTTCTGTAGTGATAGCAGTCATGATTTTATTGCAAATATGGATGCTCCTTGAACACACTTCAGGACCATACCACACTATAGTGTTCCAAAAGGAAGGTGACCTGTTTTCAAAGGTAATAAATAGTTTAACAACAAAGGATGTAAACACCTCATGAAACAAAAAGTCTCTAGTCATACGAACGACTTGTGGCTAAACATTTCAACAGGATCAAACTTTGTTTCTTTGATCTTTAGATTTTCTACTTTTGAATGTCCACACCTGGCATCTGCAGTAAAATACACAGCATCTGGATTACAGAATGCAAATAACATCCATTCCAGCAAATTTTTAAGAACAACTGCTTGAAAATAAATTGATTTGGACCGCAGTAAGAAAGTCCTGCGATTTGAGGGTTTGGCCTTAACTTTTTCTTTCTTCTTTCTTTCTTTCTTTCTTTCTTTCTTTCTTTCTTTCTTTCTTTCTTTCTTTCTTTCTCTTTCTTTCTTTCTTTCTTTCTCTCTCTCTTTCTTTCTTTTTTCTCTCTCTTTCTTTCTCTTTCTTTCTTTCTTTCTTTCTTTCTTTCTTTCTTTCTTTCTTTCTTTCTTTCTTTCTTTTCTTTCTCTCTTTTCTTTCTTTTTCTTTCTCTCTCTTTCTTTCTTTCTTTCCTTCTTTCTTTTTCTTTCTCTCTCTCTCTCTTTCTTTCTTCTTCTTTCTTTCTCTCTCTCTTTCTTCCTTTCTTTTTTGATGAACTTATCCTGCCTCTTTTCTTTATTTTTGGTACTGAATAGGATAATTTACTATTCTTAATCTCACTTTACTACTTAATAGTATTAACCTAGTCTATTTAGTAAGAATAAGTAGTTTTGCAAAAAAAAAAAAAAGTAATTTTGCTTCTTGAAGTTTTTGCTTCAAACAGATTTATAAAACTCAGGAGAGAATTCTTTATTAGAAAAATACTTACATATCCTCTGTGTACTATTTATTGTCTACAAGTTTTAGATGCCTTAGAAAAACATTAAAAAGATTTTTTTTGGCAATTATGCATCATTATAACTTTTTTCTAAAACTTTCACAAAATAGAGTCAGGAAAAGTGCAGAATTAGCAAAAATAAGTAAACAAACTGAGAAAGAAAGGTAAACATTAATTTGTTGCATATAATTGAGTAACATGGACATTTAAATCCAAAGTATATCTGTATCCTTGTAGATGTGATGTTTCTGGGGCAGGTATTATGTTAAATAGATATCCATGTGGTTTACTGCTTGAAGAAAGCTTGTAGATCATGCTCTTTTTAAGCGAATTGCTAAACTTGCTTTTAGATATAATAGAAGTGACTCTAGGTTACTCAAGCACTTTATAATATAATAACACTTCAGTGATTTTTTTTTTCATTGAAAGCTATTTGGTATTATGTACTTACATGTGACTGATGTAATTGGGTTATGGGTTTTTATTTTTGCTATAACCTGGCCCTGGTCTAAAAAAGGCATATTAAAAATATACAGAGTGAATAAAATTATATACAATTAAAATCTACTCATTCAGACAATGGTTTCGTTCCTGTTAATTTTCCCTTACCTCTATACATCTAAATATCCAGATGTTTGATGTTACATGTGATTGTGTGCACACTCTGATCTGAAATCCCATGGCTTACTGGATTACCCTTTACCCACATGGTTTAAATTAATAATAAAAAAATGAACCAGGGCAATCTTGCAACAAAAGAACAAGACTTTATTGTATAACAGAATTGCAGATGTGGAAAGGTGCTCATAATAAAGACAGAATATTTCTGTTCCATAGAGCATCTGGAATGCCACAGATCTCTAAGTTATCAGGAGCTAATGTTAGACAGCTTTGGTTTGTGATTAATTTAATATTCAGAGAAACTTTTTTTTAAAGCCTTGTGCCATTCATCATCATAATGTCATTTCTGCAATCCAAAAATGATTTACCAAGTCAACGTCCCTTCCCCAATTTCTAAAACAATATTAAGACATCAAAAAGTTTCAGATACAAACTTCAAAGAGCAGCCAAATCAGAGATTTCTGGCTAAGACAGTTTAGATCATTTAATATCCTCTGGTTTTCCTAGGATTAAATTACAGCGTATAGAATTCTTGGAATCTGGCTAAGGAAGTATTATGTAATATAGCATGGCAATTTTGGGGAGGCTGGCAAAGACTACACGGGGAGGGAGATGCCATCTTTTCAATTTATCAACCGTTCATTGAGTGCTTGTGAAACGTTAGCGGTATGAGGAGTTGTCCCCGCGTGCACAGTGAGCTCTGATAACCAAAGAAGTGACTGTCTGTAAGCTCAGGATGACGTTCACTTGCAGACACCTACTTTCTTCTTTGTGACTGCCTCATTGCAGGGAAGCTTGAACTTCGGGAGTAAGGCAATGGCACATGAATGAACATCTGAGGTGGGAACAGATAGCAGGCCCTCATTCTGGCACAGCTACAGAGGGATGTGTCCAGTCCTCGTGGTTTTCCAGGAACAATGGCGACTTCCACTTGCTGTGGCTGAGTCTTTCTGTGGCAAGTAAGAATCACAGCACACATCATTCTGGCTGCAGTTGCAATTCTGCATGTAAATACCAGGACTCTCGGAGGAAATGGAGCATTTTTCTAAAAGAACCACATCCAGCTCGAAGTTGAGCTGGTAAAAGAAAAGGTCTGGGAAACAAATGTTGGTGTTCTGACTGAACCAAAATGTAAGTGATTATTATAGGAAATGACCTGTTACAGAGGACTTTCCACCCCAACATACACTTGCCGCCAGAAAGGTGAGCCGGTTACAGGTTGTGATGTGTACAAAAGTAATCTGGATCACTCTCAGGATAATATACTTATTTAGACAAGGTTTTGGTGACCCAAGACTATGTTTCTAGACCTTCAGTTGGCAGCAAATCTTACGAACAAAATGTACCAAAGCTCTCATGACTTGGAGAGATAAACAATAAAAAGATAGAAATGATAGGATAATTTTCTAGAAAAATTAGTTCTCACAATAAAAAAAATTAAAAAATTATTAGAGGGTACATGTAACTCACTAGAGAGAGACAGAGAAATAGGGAGAGGGAGAAAGCACACTTCCACCCCACCCCCACTCCCCCCATGGGGAAGGGTCATGTTGCAATCCCTTCTCTTCCATTTCTCCATCCTTTCAAGATTTGGGCACATATGCTTACATATTTGGCTGCTTTCAAGTTGCTGGGGCTGAGATTCCAATTGCAGAGTTGTTTATATGGAGTCTAACTCCTTTAATCACTAGACTATGGGGCCAGCTCCATGATTTTAAATTGGATTTAAAAATTTAAGTGTGGGACCAGGAGATGGCATAATGGTTACATCGCTGGACTTGCATAGCTAACCATGATTCAAGTCCTAGACCCAGTGGCTTAAAACTCACGCCAGGCGCATATGTGAGTGTGTGTGTGTGTGTGTGTGTGTGTGCCCAAGATCCAGAGAGAATAAGGGATTGCAATGTGGCCATCCCCACTGGGGTTGGGTGATTTCTCACTTTCTGTCTCTCTCTCTTTCTCTCTGTCTCTCCAGTGAATGCACTTGCCCTATAACAAAAATATCTCTTAAAAAATATTAAATGTTACCTAATACTCCTGATGTCAATATCTTGTGCATGTACACAAAAGTGTCAGTAGGCCAAAAAGACTATGATTTAAAGTTATTAAAATGTGAAGTCTGCTTAAATATTTAATGCACCTAAACTGTAGTCTTAGGGAAACCAGGGTTCACTTTGTAGGTGTATTTAAATTTGGCAAAACCAAACAGATCCAAGCCATCATTAGTTTAAACTACATTTATACTGTCCCTAATATGTGTTGATTCCTATTGTTTATTTTCACTTTGTATGTTAAAAGTCAGACATGCTCTTTCTTCAGTATGGCCAGAAAGCACTGGGCATGAAACTCTATTTACTTTAGCATAAAGTCCTGCATAAGTTGTTCCATGTCCTATTTTTAAGTTTCATTTCACTTTGAGTCTTCCCCTGTAGTTACTTAAAACTTCTTTGTGTGTCAAATATATCAAGTAAAGGAAACCATAACAGCACATTCAAAGTTATAGTAGGTATGGCCATTACATAGCACAACTTCCACTTTCTTTCCATAACATTTCTAAGTCTATACTCATTTTAAAGACAGATGGGAGAAGGACTAGCAGGTGGCATGGTGGTTAAGGTGCTAGATCTCACGTGGCTAACTCCATAGTTTGAGTCCCAGACCCAATGGCTGAGAAAAACACAATGGGCTTGTGTATAGATGTGCCCAAATCCCAAGAGAATGGAGAAGGATTGCAGCATGACCATCCTCCCTGGGAGGTTATTTCTCATTTTCTCTTTCTCTTTCTGTTTCTTTCAGTGAGTCCATGCACACTATGGGAAAAGTCTAATATAGACTTTTACTTAATAAAATAGATTTTATCTAATATAATCTATCTATCATCTATCTATCTATCTATCTATCAATCAATTTATGAATGGAATACATGAATATATATATTTGAAAGCTCATAAAGAGGTTGTGGATAAAGGATGAAAGCACCAATAAGATTAGAAAGTAGGACAGAGGGACAAAAGAAATTTAAATAGGGTTGGAAGATCCAATAGAAGGGAAGTGATGGTTGGACTATGGTTGGAGCTCATATGCTTTGCCTAAAACCATTAAAACTATGGCAGTAGAATAAAAAAATTAAGTATGGCTTCAGAGAGTTCATCCATGATAAAATGTGACTCCTTTGCCTTTAGGTTGACAATTCTTCCAGCGGTTTGTTTGTATCTGCCAGCATTTATATTATTATTTTATTTAAAAAATTACTCTACCTCTCTGTTTAGATCACATACTAGTGCTTAAAGAGACTGAACAAGTAGTGAAATGGTAAAGATATACTCCTGGGTATTAGGACTAAAGATATACTCCCTGTAGTAAAGGTACAGTCCCCGTAGTAAAGGTATGTATATACTACTGGGTATCAGAAAGCACTTGTTCTTTAAAAGTGGCCAGCTGGTACTGCAGCCCCACCTGCTTACTGCTAGGAGAGAATGTGAAGGCTGTAGCACATTGCTATAGCTAACTCCTCATAACACCAGTGAAAAGATGCAAATTTCATTTTCCTACTCCTTAGAAAGATACAATAGAAAAGTCACAAGCAAATATATAAAACTTTAGTATGATGTAATTTGTTAAAGCTAGTTGTAAATGGAGAGCTGTTCATAGGACATGGTGTCACGCTCATTTTGCCAGTAGCATTTTAAAAATAATTATTTATTTAATTTAATTAATTACTTAATTTTTGGAGAGTGTTTCTTTTTTTAATTTTTATTTATTTATTTATTTATTTATTTTTTTGTCTATAGGGTGCATGTGTTCACCAGAAAGACAGAGAGAGACATCCCCTCTCCTCCATTCTCCTTTCGGGATCTTGGACATGCACGCACGTGCGCCCAGAGTGAATTTAAGCCACTGGATCTGGGATTTGAACCATGGTCAGCTACATGGGAGTCCAGTGACATAGCCATTACGCCAACTGCTGGTCCCTAATTTAATTTATTATTATTGTTTTATTTGAAGTAGAAAGAGACAGAGAGAGAGAGCAAGGGAAAGTGAGAAAGCAAGCTACCAGGTCCAGGACTTGAACCATAGTCAGCCATGTGGTAGTCCAGCACCTTCATTACTACACCACCTGCCAGCCCCCAGTATTATGTAATTTGTTACAGATATCTTCAGTTTAAGAGAAACACTACTTAAATGACAGAAATAATTTTATGGATGGCTTTAACAGAAACTATAGATTAAGATACAAACTGTTTTATGGTAAATCAAAAACCATGGATGGTGTTGAACACAGTGAGACCTAGATTTCCAGAGTGGATGAATCAAGCCCTTATATTTTCTTGATTCTTATCAGTTCTCACTTTGTCAGTTCTCTTGGCTCTCAGACTAAAGGACATTAGAATATTGATCATATATGTTCCATGATGTCTTCCACTGTCTGATTTCTTCTAAAACCTTATGTATGTCATAAAACACAAGAATGGCAATCCCACTGATTAAGGTGCGTTTCTTGGGCATTGTTACAAGTCCTATGAATTTATGCCCCACACCCCCTTCCACCCCAAAATGTGTTCTTACCTGTCTAAATTCTAGATTATGGGCACAAAACTAAACACTTGCTGACAAGAGCCATGAATGCAAATACAAATAGGTGTGTTTTAGCTAGCAGTTAGCAAGATTTTCTGTCTAATGGCTGGAGATGATTGTAGTCTGGCTGGGTGTGAGAGGGACATGGTTTTGAAAAATCAATGAGGAGGCCCTTGAAAAAGAATGCAGGCAATGTTAACTTGTGTAAAATCGCTTGGAATCTGTGAATTGCAAGAACTCTTATGTACGGGATCTCTATATTGTTTTAGGTTAGATTAATTTTTGTCCCAATGAGAACTGAGGCCCTTTTTTTCAAATAAGTAAAAGTGTTTAATGCACAAGGAAATGATGGTAAATGTATGAAATGGAAAGTCCAGAGTGAAGAATTGCCTTTCAGACTAGATTTAGCTTTATAATTCTTTGTCAACTATGAAGTTTACATATAGTCCTATATAAAGTAAATTTTTGCCTCTAACCAAATAGTTTTAGGTTTTTCAAGTTAGTGGAGTGAAATTCCCTTGTACTGATCTGCCCTTTTGGTCAAACATAAATATAAAAAGATAAATATTAATACAAATGACCCAGAAGCTGATAAATCTCTCTTTAATTAAAATAAATAAACTGAAAGCAGCTAGAAAAGACTTTAGGCAGGCTTAAACTTCTCAGTCACTATTCACAAGAGAAAACATAGATGGCGGTATATTAATTCACTCCGAAGACACGTGCTGCCCAGGGAGACCTCACATTGAAGCCTCTTTCTTTGTAGTTAGTTGCTAAAGCCTAAGTCTATTCCTTGTGTTTGGCAACTGCAGAGGTGGCCTGGAATCCAGGATTGCTTGGGATGAGGTGCATGGTGTTTGGATTTTCTCAACATTATTAAAATTTAATCTCAAAATTTTATTTCAGTACTGTAAGGGACCACAGAAAGACGCAACAGTGTAGCTCCTTTGAACCAGATTATACTGGGCAGGTTCATACTGAGAGTGTTGTCAGCTGACAAGGCCATGTGGTACCAATAGTCTTTAACACTCCCTTTGAGCTCTCGGTTGACCTCCTCCATTTCAGCCAGGATTTTTACTTTAACAACATATACATTTAGCTTTATTTATTTATTTATTTATTATTAGTTTTCATTTGACCAGAGAAAGAAAGCAAGAAAGTAAGAAAGCAAGCTGCCAGGTCCAAAACTCCAACTGCAGTCAGCCATGTGGGAGTCCAGAATCTTTAATCACTATGCCACCTTCTGGCCCCAGGACTTTTACATTTTTTTGGAGAGGTTTTTGCTAATAGGGCATGTGGGCTTGCCAGAGAGACAGACAGACAGAGAGATGGAAAGTGAGAAATCACCCCCCAGGGGGGATGGCCACGCCACAATCCCTTCTCCTCCATTCTCCTGTCGGGATCTTGGGCACACATGCACATGCGCCCGGCGTGAGTTTAAGCCACTGAGTCTGAGACTCGAACTGTGGTCAACTACATGGGAGTCCAGCGACATAGCCATTACACTAACTGCTGGTCTCGATTTTTACTTTTTTAAGAGTGCCTATCTTCTTGCTTTTCCAAGTGGGTTAGTGGATAGTGATTACTTTGAGAGAGCACCATGGATAAATATAGCTGGAATGTCTGGGAAATTCTTTAGGGATTTCATGAATGGTAACAGCAGGATTTCTGTCTATTTTTTGAGCATATTTTAGAGTTTCTATAGAGAATGCATGTTTCTTCAAAGGCAGTATGTTTTAGTCATCAAAACCCCTGGTGTACACTGCCAGTAATTTTTGAGCTCTAAATCTCTATTTTAAAAACTTTTTGCTTAGAAAAAATTAGAATTTTCCTTTTCGTTTGTTTGTTTATATCAACATCAGCATGGTTAGAATCATATCGGATGGTGATGTGCAGTTGAGTGACATCAGGTACTGACCAACCTTATGTTCTGTGGATTGGAAACTCTTGCTAAGTAAAAATTATGAATCAGGATAGAAAGATAAAAGGGGATGGACAAGAATCCACATCTTCATCCTTTATCACCAGTCACACTCATCCCTTTATTTAAAACTACTTATTAAGCACCTCCTCTTTTATGCATGGTGCTCTCTTGTCAACAATAATAATTTTCATTTCTTCCTTCATAAACTTGACTTTATTTATGGTTAAATCCCCCCTCAGCTTTCTAGTCAGTCTCCCTGTTCATGTTCTGTTGACAGGGACACCATCCTGCTCTTACTTTCCTGTGCTGTGTGCTCCATGGTGGTCATTAAGAAATTATGCAGGGAACCAGCAGTTAGCGTAATGGCTGTGTCGCTGGACTCCCAAGTAGTCGAACGCGGTTCGCGTCCCAGACCCGGTGGCTTAAAACTCACGCCGGGCGCGTGTGCGTGCGTGCCCAAGATCCTGAGAGGAGAATGGAGGAGAAGGGATTGCGGCGTGACCATTCCTTTGGGGGTTGATTTCTCACTTTCTGTCTCTCTGTCTCTCTCTCTCTGTCTGGCAAGCGCACGTGCCCTATAGTGAAAACCTTTCCAAAAAAAAAGAAAAAAAGAAAGAAATTATGCAGATGATCTTTGTGCAGTGGTGAGAGGACAGATATTTAAATCTCTTTCCAGGCACCCTGGAGGTTAGAAAGGCTGCCCCAAGGTTGGACCTGAGGAAAAACAGTATGTCCTTATATAGATCTGCAGCATTTCAGATAGAGTGTCAAATAAGGGATAGTGGCAAAAAATGTCGACTAGGAAATCAGGATTTCTGAGCTACAGAGCTGGATGCGTTACCACTACGTGGTGCTGAATAAGATTGTAATAGTTTCCAGTCTCACTTTCCTCCACTATAAAATAAAAAGATTTAGTCATATGGTCACAGAGTCCCTTGCATTGTAAAATTAATTCCATTATTTGAAGAGTAAGTTTTTAGTTATAGAATTGAACATCTGTTACGTATTCATTTTGGTGGATCAGGAACTTACTTAAATTCATTTATAAAATATAAATTAATAAAATCAGACAAGAGTCCTATAGGTAATCTCTTGAATTTATTTATTTATTTGAGAGAGATTTTTACTATAGGGCATGTGTGCTCATTGGAGAGAAAGAGGGACAGAAAAACAGAAAGCCAAGAAATCAACCCCTTGCAGGGATGGCCACACAGAAATCCCTTCTCCTCCATTCTCCTCTCAGGATTTTGGTCACACATGCTCATGTGCCCAAATCAAGCCACTGGATCCAGGACTTGAACCATTGTTGGCCATATGGGAGTTCAGTGCTTTAACCACTATGCCACCTGCTGGCCCTGTTGAACTCATTTGTAAGAATACTGGAATCACCAGGAAATGTAACTACTGAAAATTTCAAGATTTGTTAGTAGATTGTTTATTTTCAAACACCACCCTCATTATTGTATCGCAGTATTATTTTAATATCTCAGTATCTTTAAAAAAATGCCTAGTTATTTCAATTGACTTTCTTGTTTCAAATTTCTTGAAAGATATGGACAACCACTTGTCAATTTCTTATATATAATGAACGATTCATACTTATTGATAGTCCTCTTCACTTTCTGTGAAGTCACACCACTGGCCCTCTCTTTGTTAGAATAATGTTTTCTTTCCACATTTGCCAATATAAAGACTTTTCAGTGAAGCTAAATGTTCTAAAACGAATATTCTGAGTAATTGTTACTCAGTGAATTTCCCTGTATCACAGGGCATAAAACAGAAATATGATCTCCTTAATCTTGATTCTATTTTCTACATGTTCCATAACTTCCTCCATCAATACAACCAAAGCAGCTGAAAGTTAGAAAATTGTGGTACTTGTCTTCAAATCCCTTTGCACTTAGGTAGTGGGTGTGAAAAAAGCAATGCAAGAAACAGAACATGTGTGATATATGAATCAAAGTGTACAGGCTATTTGGTGTGAAACAATGTGATCCTTGTAGCTCCTGCTAATGTATCATTCGGCAAATGTCTGAAGAGCACAGAATTTTCAATGGCAAAAACAGTCTCTTGGAAATAGTCCCTTCATTCAGTTCCTTGCATGAAACTCTGCTGGATGAAAACAAAACAACAAAACTTGATCTATGATCTAAATAAGTATCTATAAGTGGACACATATCAAATTCACACGAATGTATTTGTTCAGGTCGTGGCCTGTTTTTCTGCAGTTACCTTCTCCTTAGTTTAGTTAAAATTCTTAACAAGTCAAGGTGTCACACGTATCATGGAAACAGATATGAGTGTGGCTAAGGCATAGTTTTTAAGAATTGTAACTTCACTGTTTGGCTGAACTTAGGCCTGAAATATGAAAATGCAGTAATTAGGTGGAATTTACACAACCCTGGCATCTGAATATAAATACCTGTTCATTCCAGGCGTTATGAAGCTAATATGCATAGCTGATGAGAATGATATAACTGGTCTAAATAATATACATTTTATTTAAAGTAAATATTGTTATATAAAAACTTAGAGGAAATGCTGTAGAATTCGAGTCATTTTATTCAAGGACTAGTGACCCTTTTTACTATTTGCAGAAAATTATTTGTCCCTACTACTACAACGACTATGAGATCTCTGAATATTGCTTAATGCCATGATTACAAAAGTTTTTTCTTACTTTTTCTTCAGGAAATACTGCAGAATATCACGAATTATTTATTACCACAGCACTGACTTCATTCAGTGGGTTTAGTACAGTGGACCAACATGTTTTTGTTTTTTGAGATTTTTGCTATGGAATATGCTCTAGATCTTTGCACTCTCCAGAGAGACAGAGACAGAGACAGAAAGTGAGAAGTCAATCTCTACGAGAGATGGTCACGCCACAATCCATTCTCCTCTATTGTCCTCTTGGAATTTTTGGGCATGCACACATGTGTGGCATGAGTTTCAAGACACCGGCTCTGAGACTCAAACTGTGGTGGACCACTTGGGAGTCCAGTGCTTTAACCACTACACCACCTGTTGGCCCCATGGTAGGTCAGTGTTTTAACCAGAGGATCTGTGTTCTCTGGTCATCTAGCTCTGTGGTGATTGGAAAGGGCCAGGGTCAGAATGTTCTATTCTTCTCAACTAGCTTCAGGGTTGAAAAATGCATCCTCCTTTGAATAGCCTTCATGACCCAAACTATTAATTTAGCTAACAAGCCCTAACACCATCGTCCCTCATCCTAAACAAATCCTGGGAATGTTACTACACAACAATTTCACCACTTCTCTTTCTCTACACTTTCTTCTCCTTCCCCATAGCCAGGCTTATGAGCTGGCATGCCTGGATCAGTTTATATCATTTTTGCATTTAGTGTTTCATGTTCTTTTTTTCTGCAGATGTTTTGCCTGTTTCCTCTAAGTACAACTGCTGCTTTTTCACAGAATCTTTCATTGCTCTTCCTTTGCTCTCTGAACCCACAGGCTGGTTACAGGGATGGGCAGAACACAGAAGCTCTGTTGGAATTTTTTTGTTGCTGTTGGAATTTTGTTTGTTTGCTCTTCCAACTATTGATAATTTGAGCTTAGAGTGTTGTCCATCTAATGCCAAAGTTGTGGATGTATTAATTATGTGTGGATTAACTTTTATCCTTCTTGATTTTATTGTTTTGTGAGGAGAAGCTTTGGAAATAGTCACTATTTTTCTCTGAGTCTCTGATTTTTTTTAAGGGAGATTTTTGCTATAGGGCTCGCCGGAGAGACAGAGAGACAGAAAGCACAAAATCCTCTCCACCTCCAGGGCAGATGACCACACTGCAATCCCTTCTACATTCTCCTCTCAGGATTTTGTACCTGTGTGCACATGCGTCCAGTGTGAGTTTTAAGCTGCCGAGTCCAGGACTCAAAGAGTGGTGACTACTTGGGGGCCCAGCGATGTAACTCTTATGTCATGTGCTATCCCCAATATTTGTGTTTTAAATAAAGATGTTGTACCTGCTTGTACATGTTGGAAGACTCCATGCTATTTCATGAATGTAAAATGTCAAGCACTCTCTAGAACACATTTCCTCATCAGATGGACACATGTTGGTTTTCTTCTATTTGGTGGGGGACTTTTTGAGGACCAAATGACATACATGGGACATGTCTTATAAACTGTATTGCTTCAAAACTGATGCATGTCACTATTACCCATAAAAATAATGGGTATTTTTCTTCTCTCATCTGGCCAAACCCAAGATCTGATTTCTTTTGTGGCATGAGATGTTGTTTTATTAGGATTTTCAACAAATATTTTGAAAAAAAAAAAACAAACAAGATAGTGTAACATATTTAGAGCATATAAAATTGGGTCGTACTATGCCTTTTTCTAAACATTAGAACAGTTTTTGACTGTTAGAATACCTCCCATATTTTTTAAAGTTTCTTTCCTTCTTTCTTTCAATATTTGTGTTTTAAATAAAGATGTTGTACCTGCTTGTACATGTTGGAAGACTCCATGCTATTTCATGAATGTAAAATGTCAAGCACTCTCTAGAACACATTTCCTCATCAGATGGACACATGTTGGTTTTCTTCTATTTGGTGGGGGACTTTTTGAGGACCAAATGACATACATGGGACATGTCTTATAAACTGTATTGCTTCAAAACTGATGCATGTCACTATTACCCATAAAAATAATGGGTATTTTTCTTCTCTCATCTGGCCAAACCCAAGATCTGATTTCTTTTGTGGCATGAGATGTTGTTTTATTAGGATTTTCAACAAATATTTTGAAAAAAAAAAAAACAAACAAGATAGTGTAACATATTTAGAGCATATAAAATTGGGTCGTACTATGCCTTTTTCTAAACATTAGAACAGTTTTTGACTGTTAGAATACCTCCCATATTTTTTAAAGTTTCTTTCCTTCTTTCTTTTATGAGCAAGTGGAAGAGAGAAAAAGAGAGAGAGTGAGAGAGAATGGCAGAAAAAGAAATAGTAATCTCAACGATGCCTGATCCAACCCCAGCCTTCAGTCAGTCCCCTGTTATGGGCGAGTGTGTGTCCAGTGTAGTTTAAGAGGCTGGTTGCTTGAACTGGGAACCTTCCCACACAGCATTGCCTTTCTGAGCTTCACATTCACTCCTACACGGTTGTCTGACCCCTTGGAGTATCAGCTATGCCTGTTGGAGTACATAGGTTTTTGGAGCTTTCTTGAGTTACTTTTTTGAACAATATTATCTATAACATGAGCAAAGAAACAAGAAATAATTAACCAGGTGTTTCCTTTGTTATCTTGAGAACAGGGCTTTATACTAACTGATGGCTAATCATCTTACACACGCAAAAAGAAGATGCCATGACTAACACAACAAAAAAAGAATTTCGGTAATCTGATTTCAATGTGATTTCATATCTAATGGAAAAGAAGACTTGGAGAGAAATGAGAATTTTATTTTATTTTTATATATTTATTCTATTAAGATTTATGCCAAACTAATATTGGAAAAAAGTTGTTTGCTACAGTTATCTCAACTAACTTTCTGTAAGTTTGTTTTTTATCAAAAATTCTATTTTACTAACATGACATATTTCATTATATAATTTAAAAATTGATTAACATTGGACCAGCAGGTGACATAGTGGTTAAGGTGCTGAACTTCCACACAGCTGATTGCTGTTCGAGTCCTGGCTCTGACAGCTTAAACTCATGTCAGGTGCATGCCCAAAATCTTAAGAGGTGAATTGAGGAAAAGGGATTGCAGCATGGCTAATCCCCTGAGGGGTGATTTCTTGCTTTCTGTCTCTCCAGTGAGTGCATGTACCCTCTAGCAAAAAAATATCTCTCTCAAAAAAAAATTGATTAACATGTTTATGATAGATTATAGCACTAAGTATAATAGCTATCAATATATTACACTATCTGCATTTATGGTAGTATACTATATAATATATAAAGGAATATTTTAATGTATTTTAAATACTTATGAGAATAAATACAACTTTTTTCATTATGGTCTGTTATTTATTGTAATGAGCAATGTACATTTCAGTATCACTCATGTGATTTGGATTCTTTGAGGATATAAACTATGTCTGCATGCTTCAGTTCAGTATTCTGCACATAATGGATGTTCCCTGAATTTGTATTTTAAAAGTACATTCCTAAGTATATAGATCCCATGGAAAACTAATAATTTTACTCTCAAAGAAGAGGGTTCTAGGTCAAATATGTTGCTAAAAATCTTAGGTTAAATAGATTTCTTTCTTTCTTCTCTCTCTTTATCTCTTTCTCTCTCTTTTTCTTCTTTCTTTCTCTTTCTTTTATAGCATATGTAAGAGAGAAAAAGTGAGAAATCACTCCCCCAAGGAGGATGGTCACACCACAATTCCTTCTCCCGCATTTTGTTGTTGGGATTTGGGCGCATACATGCGCACACACCTGGTGTGATTTTTCAAGTCACTAGGTCTGCGACTCAAACCTCAGTCGGTCATATGGGAATTCAGTGCCTTAACACCATACTACTTGCTGGCCCTTTAAGTAAATCTCTTAACACGGGACCTCTCAGTGTCCTTGATTAGCTTTGTGTGTTGTGAATTTTCACTGGGGAGTTAGAGTATGAGTGATTGCATGAATTCATTCATGAATCATTTCATTCATCCAGTAACTGCTTTTTTAGTGTCTTCAGTGTTATCTGTTCAGACTTAAGCAGTAAATAAAAAGACAGTATTCTCCATGAAGTTCTCCTTTGACACAGTATGTTTGTTTCCCAAAGAATGTCTCCTAGGAATATCTACTACTCTGCCCTGAATATTTTTTTAATATTTTTTAATTTTTTTTTTGGAGAGGTTTTTGTTACAAGGCACATGCACTCGCCAGAAAGACAGAGAGATAGAAAGTGAGAAATCATCCCCCCAGTGGGGATGGCCACTCCGCAATCCCTTCTCCTCCATTCTCCTCTCAGGATCTTGGGCACACACGCATATGCGCCTGGCGTGAGTTTAAGCCACTGAGTCCGGGACTTGAACCACGGTCGACTACATGGGAGTTCAGTGACATAGCCATTATGCTAACTGCTGGTCCCATCTGCCCTGAATATTGTTTGCATTTACATTATATATATTTCTCTGTCCCTCTACTTCTGCTTTCACGGCTGTTTACAGATAAATAGATGCTCATTCACTCGTATAAAAGCTGGTACCAAGTACTTATCAAATATCTGTGCTAATTGCTGTAAATAAATGAACACTGATTTCCCTAAGTAAAAACAAAATCGCCCAATTCTACTCATCTCTGACATTACTTTCTTGTAATTTGATTTCCCATTACTTATCCTTTTCTTCCTAAACTTCCACTGAACTTAACATTTACACATGGGATTATTTCCTGGGGTGTGTGTTTTCTTTTCGATTTCCAGTCACTGTAGAATTACTGGAATGCTAGAAAATTAAGGGTTTGATTATTTTGGTGCCTGATCATCTTAAGAAATGATTTTGTGTTCCAAAACCAAGTTTGGCCAAGAGTAGAGACAAATTGCATGGCTTACTTAGCATCTTGAAAATTCCCATAAAGAGACCGTTGCTGGAAAATGATGTAGAACCACGAGGGGAGGCACTGGACCAAAAAGATGCTTCATCACCAGAGAGAGAAACAGGCTCCAAACAGTGGCGGTCCATGGAGCGTTGTTGATGGCCGATGTGTCAAAGTTCTCATTCTTACTTTCCATTGACAGGGAGCTGGCGCGTATCACAGCTGTGTCAGGAAATGTGTTTTTAACATTTGAGAGGTGAGAAGAGAGCCAGGAAGGAGACTTTGGGACCTTTTAAATGATTACACAACTTAAGCCAGATACTTATTCTATAGAAATAGTCATATTGAGTTATAAGTATGAAAATCTGGCTCCACTACTTTATAGTCTCTGAGGAGCTTAACATTTCATCTTATGTTAGCCAGCAACAAAAATGTGCTTCACCTGCTTTAGCATTAGGGAGTAGATACTTAATAGAATTAAGTAACTGGGGCTTTATGCTATACTTTAGCCTTTTCTAAATATAAGAAGGACTCATCATTACTACTTAGTAATTATTTTTACTCTTTTTTTTTTTGGAGAGATTTTCACTGTAGGGCGCGTGCGCTTGCCAGACAGACAGAGAGAGACATAGAGATAGAAAGCGAGAAATCACCCCCCAGGGGGGATGGTCACGCCGCAATCCCTTCTCCTCCATTCTCCTCTCGGGATCTTGGGCATGCACGCACACGCGCCCGGCGTGAGTTTTAAGCCACCAGGTCTGGGACACGAACCGCGGTCGACTACATGGGAGTCCAGTGACATAGCCATTACGCTAACTGCTGGTTCCCATTATTTTTTCTCTTTTGTGAGTAGTATATGACTAGTCTAAAAGACAGAAAGTGCTTTATTCCTTTCTTCCTAAAGGTAACAGAGTGTCGTGGAGTAAGATGTGTTGAGTTATGATAATGTTGAGCTTCTGTGTAACGTCACATTTAGTTTATAAGTATCTTAAAAGTTAAGACTGCTTTAGAATTAAGACAGGCTATTCCATAATTGCGTTTGTGTAGTAGTTTCTGCTTCTTTCTCAGGGAAGGGTTCTGGGGATAGGACAAGTAATCCCTCACACTCACTCTCTTTGCTCTGCTCAGGACATAAACAACCACACTGTGCTGACCTAAAGAATGCAGTTTGTCTGCTCCACCCCACATGGGACTCTGAAGATAGTGCCCACAACTTCAGTTGATCCCAAGTAGCCGGGGAACTCATCTCCCTAATAACACACAAAGGCAACACATGATGGAACATTTTATAAATTCTGCAAAAGACTAGTTAGATGAACTGAATTTTCTTTGCTTTCTAAACAGTCCAATTCAGGTTTTAAGTTTAAAACAAAGAAACAGAACAGCAAGCAGTCTGGTGTTTGCTTCTTGGAGTATTGGTGGAACACATGGTCAGATCAGGATGTCTCCAATCACCATCCCGATTTAGGGTCTTCCTTTTCATGATCTGTCCTGGATCACACATCCCCACAGAACCATACCGATCACTTCCTTGAGCCTGAGCTTATATTCTCATTGTAGAGCTTTGTTTATGTCTGCAGTTGCTCAAATGCCATCTGTGAAACATCGAGCAGTTGTGGCTGTATTTCTACTGGCTCCAGTTATTTCTCTTCTTATTTTCTATGGCACAAATAAGTGCAATTTTTGGAAAACAGATGTTTTTTCAGTGTGAATGATTCTGCTAACACTTAGTAAAAATCTCTCTGCTACAGAAGGCTTTCTGCACCAGGGGTAAGGGGGATTTTGTCGAACGCCCTCAATTTAGACAGAGAAAAGTTAAAGAAAAACAGTTAATTTATATATTACCGGGAAGACAATTTCTCTCTTGTACTACTCACACACTTTCGGTTCTCAGAATCTTTTGTGCTAGCAAATCCACCTTACAATAAGAGGGAACTGAAATGGTTTTACTCGTCTTTTAGATGGTGGATGTCCTGAGAAAGTAGGGTATGAGAGGATCTCTGTAGGAAGCTGGTGCCTACAGACTGCTTCAGAGTTTCCTAACTTATTGTTGCTTACCTGAAGGGTACGAATGAAAAAAAAAAAATCAGCTAAGGTTTTGTACCCTGGACATAATGTTGATGATATGTAGGAATAATATAGTACTATATAAAGTGCGTAGGATAATGTATGAAACAAAGTAAGTGCTGTATTTGACAGATGTTATTGTTAGTCCTGATGCAGTTTTTACTCTCTTTGAGGCTATAATGAAGCTATTGATGTAGTAACCAGACAAAATATATTTTCTCCTAAAACAGGCTTGGCATAGAAGAACTCAGGGAAGCAATTAGTACTACCCTTGCCAAAACTTCAACTTGCCATTGTAACACTACAATGAGGAGAACCACATACCTAGTATTTTTCTTCCATATCATGCTTCTGGGTTCTTTATTTGTCATTTTTCCTCATAGAAACTTTCTCACTGGTGCGTTTTAGATGTGGCCTGTGTCTCTCAAAGTTCAGAAGTGGTAGCTGAAGGAATATGTGCTTATTTTAGGTCACGAGCTCTATCCATTAGAGGAAATGCTCGTAGTTCAAGTGGGCACATCAGATAAAGGAACAATTGCGAAACTGGGCTGGATGTGAAGGTTTTATTTGAGCCAGTGGCAACTTGAAAGTTTTATTGGTGACATGGCTAATATAGGCCTGGATTCGGAGCCTGAAGATCTAAGGATTGCTACAAGCTTGAGCTTCATATCAGTCTCTTGACCTTTGTCTCTTCTCCGCAAGGAGAGGATGAAATTACCAAGCTAAGCCAAGAAGGGTCAGAGGAATGATTAATTATGTAGAGATTTTGAGTATCAAGATTCTTGGAAAATGTATTCTTTAAATACTACATTTTACCTACAGTATTTGAAAAATGTTAATCTTTTCCGTGTTCACCAAAGTTCTGGATTATGTTTTGTTGGAGCCCATCAATTATGACCCTACATCTTAAAAAAAAAAAAAAAAAAGTGTTTCAAAATGAGTATTATGAGGTGACAAGGTAATGAAAGCAGATAAAGTCTGCTTCTGGTCAACAATTTTTTTTTTTTTAACTTAGCTCTGTTTTGGTTTTGATTAGAGTTTAATAATGTCTTTTAAAATTATACATAGAGTAATAAAAAAGATATTTATGTGGCGCTTTACTGTTTTGTAAATGTTGGCACGTGTTATCTCACTTAAACATCGCAACAACTTTATGTAAAATTGCCTTAGAAATTTGGATTGCAGAGCCATTAAGTGGCTGGCCCAAGGACACACAACTGGTAAGATGTGGAACCAAAACCTAGACTTTGTGGCTTCAAATCCAGTGCTCTTTCCAATATCCATCACAACCTCATTAAAGACAAAAAGAAATTACCCCTCAGTCTTGCATCAGATGGGCATTATGATCAATATGTACCGTATTGTCTATGGCAAAACCTATAGAACGAAATAAATAAGAAGAATAATAGTGCGATCCCTCAGGCTATCCTTCCAACCATCAATACCCCAATTCTCTAAAGCTAAACTTTTCTATTTCTCTTTAATAGACAAACACTCTTAATTTACATGAGTACTTTTTGGATAACGTTGTCCTCATGCATTATGAAAAACGAATTTGTGTGTTTTTTTAACTCAATCTAGAATTGGTACCTTTTACATGATGTTCTCATGTGTCACAAAACAAATTCTCAAACATATTTTGGCACAGAAGTGGAGGAGTGATTTGAATTATAATACAGCTGGCAAAACTGTAGGCATCCTTGGTAATTGAGTCCAATTTGACATGTTTACCATTTAGTGCAAACAGTGTTATCTGATCCAGTTTCCCTAGTTCTTGATATTTTAATAGGTTTCACCTCTTCAGTCTATTTTCTGGAATTGATTATTAAATACTGAGCTCTCTAAACTGGAGGAATTCTGTGTGGCTATCTCATATGTTTCAAACATTTGCTTATGACTTTACCACAGATATTGTTTCCATGAACTCTGTTACAGAAAGAAATGAAATGGCTGCTGTGAAACCTTATTTTCTTTGTTCGATGCTTCTTTTGTTTGATGCTTTCTTTTTTTTTTTTTAGAGAGAGAGATTTTTGCTATTAAGACACATACACTTGCTGGAGAGACAGAGAGACAGAAAGTGAGGAACCCTACACTCCCCCACTCCCCGGGGGTGGTGGTGGTGGTGGTGGTGGTAATGGCCACATTGTAATCCATTCTCCTTCATTCTTCTCTCAGGATCTTGGGCACACATGCGCACTTGCTCGGCGTGAGTTTTAAGTTGCTGGGTCTGGGGCTCAAACCGCAGTCGACTATGTAGGAATCCGGCAACATAACCATTATACCATCTGCTCGTCCCAATGCTTATTTTCTTTATTTACCTTTACCCTTTAAAGTGATAAAAGTGCCATGATAATAACATTAAACAGCGTACAAGAAAACACACAAATTCTGGTCCTGCTACCCTTCATACAACAGATTTTCCTTCTTGGTTTGACTTCATATCTTCATTGACTTCAGACAGCTCTAAGTGGACAGGCAGGGCTACCTCAAACTCCTGTCAGACTGCCTACTGCACTGTGTTGTAATGGCTATTTGCTTATTGGTCTCCTCAGCATTGCAAACTCTTGTAGGGAATGAGCTTTATTTTGTTAGTTTTGACCCTCAGCTCATAGAACAGTGTCTGGCACGTACAAGTTCTCCATTAAATGTTTGGTTAATAAAAGAATGGATATCGAATCAAGTGAACTGAGAGAGCATGCCTATTCTGCCATTTCCTGGCTGTTTTCCCTGGGGACGATATTTGGTTTCCGTCTATAGAGGCAGCGATAGTGTTATTTTCAGAGAATATTGTAAGGATTCATTATACCATAGATTTAAATGTCTTAATAATGTGAATTTCTTTCCAAAAGATGATTTTGCTAATTATTCCATCTTTATATTCTGTATGTCCGACTTCCTATGAACACATCGTAGTTTTTTTTTTTTTTTTTCTTTTTCTTTAGTGCACGTCTGGATTATTACAATAGCACTTTAATTAGCTGGTATGTGTCAATTCCTGCTTTTTATTCCACACTAATCACAAATCCATAAAATAGAATGAATGTCATTTCATTACAGTCTTCAACAGAAGGCCACCTTACTACCGCATCCCCAACTGCCAACCCAGTGCCTGGTATCTACACAGATAAGCCATTGGTATTCAATACCTAGAGGGTTTGGAAAAAAGGCATAGAAGAACTTCATCGCATTCCTCCCCTTATATCCTCAGCCTCTAATTTCACTTCAATAAGACTGGAAACATATCTAGGACTGTAACTATAAAGAACCACCTGGAATTTCTCAGGCAGGCCATGCTCTTTCACACCCCGGTGCCTTTGCATATACTGTCCTATTTTTCCCAGAAGGCAGTCTCCCAAGTGGAGTAGGGCATTTGACGCGTATTTATCCCTTATGTCTCAGTTTAAAATTAGCGTCTCCTCAAAGCACTTCACTTTCACCTGGGGGAGATTTCCCGTCATCTGTGCTCCCACAGCACACTGCATGTATCTACATAGTAAACAAATAACTTGTCATTGCTTTCAAGTGCTTTTCTTTTTCTTTTCTTCCTCTCCATTCCGCTCCCAGAGCTTTTTGCCTTAGGGTGCATGCCCTGGAGAGAGAGAGAGAGAGAGAGAGAGAGAGAGAGAGAGAGAGAGAGAGAGAGGGAGAGGGAG
>NW_006159915.1:1219588-1226597 GCF_000334495.1 Tupaia belangeri chinensis
GAGAGGGAGAGGGAGAGGGAGAGAGAGAGAGAGCAAAAGAGAGAGAGAGACAAAGACAGTGAGAATGAAAATGAGAAATCACCCCTCCGCCCCGGGGGGCATGGCCACACCACAGTCCCTTCTCCAGTCTCCTCCCAGATCTTGGGCACGCATGCACATGTGCCCAGCATTATTTTCAGGCCACCAGGTCTGGACTCAAATCGCGGTGGGTCATGTGAGTCCAGTGACATAACTGCAGTGCCATCTGCTGGCCCCTCCAGTGCTTTCCTTAATTAGATGATGTGAAGCCTGAAGTGTAATGCCTTTGTGTGAAGCCTGAAGTGTAATGTCTGTTTTCCCATGACTTAAAGCAGTCCTTGGTATTCCATAAGCACTCAATAAATGTTTCTGTGTCTTTGTAACTAATTTTTTTTTTTTTTTTTGCAAGAGTGTAGTCTACCATTTGCTAATCTATTGTGGAAGTTTTGAAGATTCCTAACCATTCTGCACGTGGGTTATTTCAATTGCATTTTCCGCCAGTATACATTCTCCAGGCCTGGCAGTGGCATAGGTGTGAAACCTGTTGCTCTGTGAGAGAGATCTACGTGGGAATTGTGCCTGTTTGCATCAGGAGACTTCCTCCAGTACTCTGGAAATGCAAGTGCTAGTGACCCAGGCTGCCCGAGGCTGGGGATGGAGTGCATCGAGACCCTGTCAGGGGTGCTATATGTCTTTCTCATTCTTCTAGAATATAATGATTAAGTTTATTATTCTTACAGAACAATATTCTATATATATATTTTTTTTTGGAGATATTTTCACTGTAGGGCGCATGCGCTCGCCAGACAGACAGAGAGACATAGAGACAGAAAGCGAGAAATCACCCCCCAGGGGGGATAGTCACGCCGCAATCCCTTCTCCTCCATTCTCCTCTTGGGATCTTGGGCACGCACGCACACGCGCCCGGCGTGAGTTTTAAGCCACCGGGTCCGGGACACGAACCGCGGTCAACTACGTGGGAGTCCAGCGACATAGCCATTACGCTAACTGCTGGTTCCCCAATAGTCTATATTTTTATCAGATAATAAACTTAAAATAATTCTCAGGAGTTTAAATATTCCAAAATAAAATTTCCAACAAATAATGCCTTACAATTGTTAGCTTAAGTTAGAATTAAAAAAAAATAATGGTTCTTTTCTAAGGCTATTTAAAGCCAGGGGTTTTGTATACATACTCAAATATGAAAACACTCAGAGTAAAACATGCTGCGTAATTTGCGTGCATGAGTGGCTTTACGTAGTGAGTTTGTAAAACAGGAAGTTACATATTAAAAGGCATAAATAGGATCACTAGGCCAGTCACAGAAAAGGAAATATCAATGGCTTTTATGCCTGTGAAGAGATGCTCAGATTCACTAGTAATACAAGAGCTGCAAATAAAAATATCAATATCATTACTTACTTTACTCCAATCAGATTGGCAAAATTAAGGAAAATAGTTAACACCAAGTGTTGGCAAAAGTGTGGGGAAACAATTTTTGCTATTGAAATTGCAGATCGAGCAGTTATTTTGGAAAGCGATCTTACAGGACTTAGCAAAATTAAGTCTATTTCATACAGGGTTGTGGTAGCAAGGAAATGAGGACAGCATAGCTGTCCCAGGCAAGAAACTGGATGAAAAAAAATCATAGATGCAACTATGGAGTACAACGCAGCAGTTAGATGCAAAGAAACTGACTGATATACAGTCATGTGTATAAATCATGTAAACATGGTATGAATTGAAAAAGCAATAAAATGCAATCTAGCATACCCCTTTCCCCCATATATATTAAGGATTTTTTTCCTACTCTCTGAGAAGGGGACAGATGTCAAAGGATTAAGGAGACATAATTACAAAGTATTTAAAATGTATTTATTGAAGAAATTAAGAGGTCAATTCTTTTCCTTTTCATTATAGTTTTACATGGACTACATTGCTGTTTTATGCTTTCTGTTAAAATTTGGAGCACGTGAGTCCAGATGTTCATTCACTTTTCTTTATTACAAGCAGAATGGTAATTTGGGTGGCAAAGACCGAGTACAGAGAGTGGATGATGGATTCATCAGAGGGAGGAGCTGATGCCTCTTCAGTTTTGTGGACAATCTAGTTTATATATGACTCACTGTTTCTGCTCTCCACATTTCTCTAATCAGAAACTATCATGGTTATCTTTTTTTAATTTATTTTTTTTTAAGTTTTTACCATAGGGCACATGTGTTTGCTGGAGACAGTAAGAGGGAAAGTGAGAAATCACCCCTCTTCTCCAGAAGAGATGGCCAGGCTGCAATCCCTTCTTTCCCCTCTTCTCCAGAAGAGATGGCCAGGCTGCCATCCCTTCTTTTCCATAATCCTTCTGGGATTTTGGGCACACATACAACATGCAACTGGTATGACTTTTAAGCTGCCGGGGCTAAGACCCGAACCTCAGCTGGCCATGTGGGAGTCCAGCACTTCAGCCACCATGCCGCAATGGTGGTCTCAATCGTGGTTATCTTCAGTCTATTTTACTCACTGTTAGATGTATTCAATATTAAGCCCTGTGAAATCTCACCTCTAATATCTTTGTAATATAGCTCCTCTACAATGGGACTTCAAAAGTTCATAGAAAAATAAAATTACAAGTTGATGCTGGTGGAAAAAAATTGTGAAACTCATGCATACTTTTTTCATAATATGCATTAAAAAAAAACTTTTGGAAGTCACCTCATATTTCACGATAACTTTCCTATGTAATTCTGTCCCTAGTTTGATGCAACAGATTTTCTGTTCCATAGTTTCTTCTCATTGCAATTCATCACCCCAGTTATGCTTTTAAATTTGTCACTGGTTTGCTTAATGAGAGTTCTCCTGGTTCCCACCAGAGTCCAGACTCCTTGTGATGACATTCAAAGCTCTGTGCAAAGTGGCCTCACTCTCACTTTCTTGGCTCATCTTCTAGCACACCCCCTCTACGCTGCTCTCTGTGCTAGTGAGCACAATGTGCTAGTGAGCAAACAAATACAATCTTCCCTTTGTGAAACCGCTCTGGAAAAGCGGGGCTTATTCAACCTATGTGTTTTTATTGTGTTTTGGTAAGGTCCCTATAATAGCACCTCCACTAATAAATCCTACATATTGGTGTAAGAGTCCATCTCCCAAGAGAGTACCCTTACAGAGCATGGCAGGTCTAGTGCAAATATTTAATATGTATTCATCTAGAAAGAAATCAGAGTAGCATTCTCATTGTGATATTTAAAAAGAAAAAAATACCAAGTAATGGGAAACTTTACTTGTGAGAACTGGGATCCATTCATCTATCACCTATATATCAATCTATATTTGTCTATCAATCTATCTCATCTATCTGTCTATTTAACTGTATATCTAGTTATCTTATATCTGTATCAGTTCCTTCTTGGGAAAAAGAAGTGAGATTAAATGATGGAGGGAGATATTTGAAATTTTTTTTCTTCCTCTCTCCCCCAAAATATAAATCAAACAACCCTAAAATGTGTCTATATCCAAAGCCCAAAGTCATTGCATTTAAAATGAAGCATGCCATTATTTATGTCACATGCCTTTCACCTTAAAAATTCACTCTGTTATAACAGAATTGTACATAGGACTTCTAAACACACCTAACTAGACATACACAATGGGAGTAGACTTTTAAAGTTGTAGAGTCCTTTTTAAAATATTGTGCAGTGTTACTTTATAATGAACTTGGATTGAAGACACAAATGTAGGCATGAAGGAATGTCCTTACTATTACAATTATTTTGAAGTATAACAACAAAATTGAGGATCGAACCATTAACTTATTATATTTTGGTCCTCTGGACATAAATAAGACATTATTTTGATGTAATTTGGAAAGTTCTCTATAACCTTAAGAAGGGTGATTTTTTTTCGCCACCATTTGTTTAGACAAGAAGACAAAACTGGCAAATTTAAGATTTCTTTGTAGTAAGTCTCTGTAAATGAAACTAATGACTCTTGATTCAATAAACTTGAATGAATATGCATTTTGTCATAGTTCAATGATCTAAGTACTCTGAAGTCAGATTTGCTTTCAAAATACTCCCATAAATGTAAATTCTTAATTATGATCATTTTTAGGGTATTTATCTGTCTCCTGGTGGTTGTTGCTACTTTGGCCCCCTTTATATGTTTTGGACAGAGAAGGAAATACAATGCTTGCATTCCTGTGGTTGCTATAGTAATGGAAAAAAAACTGCAGCTGTGATTGTAGACTTGAAGAAAAAGACTGAGGTCATTTCAGCTCTGGAGACTTAGTAAATATTAATTGTGAAGAAGAAAGCTCTTGTTCTCATTCTTTAATAGCTATATATATATATGAGCCAAAAATCATTATATTGTGATAAATTGTGACTCAGTATTACTGCCCTTTAATTGCATTCCAAAGGTAGGTTGAAATGCTAGCAAAAATTCTTAGTAGGACTTTGTATTCAATTTAGTGGATTTTCTGGCCAGAGCTGATATTCCAAGATTCAAAAGAAAAAAAATGGTTTAATTTTTTAAAAAGTGATATATTTTCTTATAGAGCAAAGAACTGCAGTCTTGTCAGGTATTTCTTGATGAAATATTTTACAGAATAAATGTTCCATTTTAGAACGCTTCTTTGGACAACTGCATGGTATACGCCTATTCTCCTTAGAGCAAGATCCTGTCTGTATTTCCGAGAGGCCAGGCACTACGGCAGTCTGGAGTAAGGAAGGCAGAGATCTTAGCTGATGCTCAGTGAATACTAGGTTCTATCATTAGTGTTGGTATTATTATTTTTGTCATTTTTTATAGTAGCTCTTGTTATATTGTGATTCCTTTTGTTCAGGTGCAACAATCCGAAAGGAGTTTGGAGACTGGAGTTCGGAAGTTGAAATCAACTCTTACAAAGACAGAACAAATGCCAGTTGTGCAGGAGCAGCACATGATAGTAGTGAGCAGGTGGGGAGTGCAGATGGGGTTTTCATCAGCATGCATTTATTGAGTCACTGTGTTAGAAATTATGGGTGCAAAGAGGTATAAAATGGCTTTCTATTTTGCTCAGGATGAGCTCAGAGAGGGTTTGGGTATATATATATATATATATATACACACACACACACACCTATATATATGTACATAGGACTTCTAAACACACCTAACTGTAGACATACACAATGGGAGTAGACTTTTAAAGTTGTAGAGTCCTTTTTAAAATATTGTGCTAGTGTTACTTTATAATGATATTGTGTGTATACACACACACACACACACACACACACACAAACACATACACATATAGTATATGTACTTACATCTGTATAGTTGTGTACATGTAAAAATAAAATTTTATTATGCTATGAGAAGTACTGTAAGAGAGCCATGGAGAGGGCTACACAAGCACACAGGAGGATAAAATGGAAACATGCTTTATAGAAGGAAGAGAGAAGCTTGGTAATTTAGAATGGCTTCTCAAACTAGGGTGCCTAGGTTTAGATGCCAACTCTTCCATCTCCTTTTTTGTGTAACACTGGCTATGTTATTTAATGTTATAGTGTCACTTGTCCCTCTTCTATAAAATGTAAGTGAGAAGTATCTAATTTACAGGGATCTTATGAAGATCATGTTTGCTGTAAGTAGAGATTAAATGAATATATGCCTATTATCTATCTTTATGCTATATCTATATCTATGTAATAAATCTATCTACATTAAACTAATACTGGCATATAACCAGTACCATATACATGTGAGCTGTTATTGCGATAAATACTAGGCCAGTAATACTTCTGTTGCTAAATGGCTTATTAGTATGCTCTCGGGTCTTCTGGCCTCTTGGCTTAAATGACCAATGGTTCTGAAAGACATATGAACCCAGAAGTCCCATAATGAGCACCGCTTCTGGAACTAGCATACAGAATGCATCCATACTCTAATCTCACTGAGGTGGCTTTAGAGACTCATTAAATATGGTTAAAATAAAAGCCTGCTATCACAATCCCAGATCAGAACACAGAGTTGTATTAATAAGAAACAGTTCAAATAAATATCATATTTGCAATTAAGAGTGATTACTTCTAAGAATTTCAGTTTGAATTTTGAACTCGTATTTATTTAGGTCCTATCTTTAAAAATATGGCATGTCCTTTCCAGCAGGCAGACATATAAGTATTGTGTAATACATTGGTACCTCCGTGAGGCCTCCCAAGAGAAAATTGATACCTGATGTAAACTTACATTTTAATTGAGATTATCCCAAACACAAACTTACAAACCTAAGAAACAATATTCATCTTATTTTTTGCATGTAAGTCAGAAAAAGCAAGTAGTTGTGTGTATACTTGTGTCACCACATGTCACTCCTACTATTTGATGACCCTTGTTAGTAGGAACAATGGACAGGATGGTTGGATGTGAACCATAGCTGGGGAGTGGCACCATTCTCACCTCTTATATCACACCAGCCAGGGATTTGGTGTTTTCTTCATATTCATAATGGCCCATAGGCATTGTGGATTAAAAATTAAAGAAGTGATGTAGAGTAGACAAAAGAGTATTTGGCCAATGATTCCAAGGTTCAATACAGCTTAGAGTTATTGTCATCCAAAATCTAATTCCTTGTCTTTTAATTCTTATAAACAGATTTAGCTTTAGTAGATTCTAGAGACATGTATGTCACACTTAATTGATTCCATAAATTCAATGTCTACGAGTCTTAATTTAAAAGTTAGAATGCAAATTTATTTCCCTTTCTGAAGAACTTCAAGGGCTCCTAATTGCTTATTGGGTAAACTCCAAATCTGTCAGAATTCTTTGGTCCATGATCTGAACCAAGTTACTTTTCAACCTCATTATTACTTTCTTTCTAAATTCATGACCTTCAACTGGGAGAGAAGAAAATGTTACTTATGCCCTCAAGTCCTTCAGTTTTTCCAGTAAGGATTTACAGTTATTGGAAATGCATCTTCCATTTATTTTGAGCTAAGTCTTCCTATGTGAGTTGGGC
>NW_006159915.1:1226609-1230278 GCF_000334495.1 Tupaia belangeri chinensis
GGAATAATTTAGCAGTTGGGTTTTTTTTTTTTTTTTTTTTTTTTTGGTTGTTTTGATTTTTTGGCCATAGGGTGCATATGTTCACTGCATGAAGAGATACAGAGAAAGAGAAAGGGAACTTGAGAAATCACCCCTCAGGAGACGTGGTCATACCACAATCCCTTCTTCATTGTCTTCCTGGGATTTGGGGCATGCATGTTCATGTGTCTGGTGTTTTATTTATTTATTATTTTTTTTTGGAGAGGTTTTTGCTCTAGGGCATGTGCGCTCGCCAGCCAGACAGAGACAGAGAGACAGAAAGCGAGAAATCACCTCCCAGGGGGGATGGCCACGCCGTAATCCCTTTTCCTCCATTCTTCTCTTGGGATCTTGGGCACGCACGCACACGTGCCCGGCGTGAGTTTAAGCCATTGGGTCCAGGACTCGAACCGCGGTTGACTACATGGGAGTCCAGCGACATAGCCATTACGCTGTTAGTCCCCTCTTTTGTGTTTTTTAGGTCACCAGATCTGGAACTCAAACCTGCTGTTTCAGCCATTTTTGGATCTAGCACCTTTAAACCATCATTCCACCTGCTGGTCCAGCAACTGGGGTTTTGATAGCTAATGATTGACTTTTATTCATATCTCATATACAGTCTATTGACATACTGCACCTCCTAACAAGCCACAGCAGTTCTTCATTGTTCCAACTTTGTAATTCTCGGCAGTAAGCTGTCCATTGCTAATGTAAACGTCTTGTTTATTTATTTATTTGTTTATTTATTTTAAGAATCCAAAATTATCTGAGTTTTCAGGGACTCAGCATAATTTTGACTTTTTTTTTTTTTTTTTTTTTGAAAATGAGGAGTCATTTGCACTATTCTAAAAATCCTAGATGTAGCCTCTGTGGAAACAAGTCTCGAAACTGTTGTGTTGTTCCAGTAGTTCAATATGGAATTTTTCTACTTTTTCTAATCTCTGTCAAATCATTATTTTTTCATGGCCTGCCCCTTGAGACTGGCTGTGAAGGATCTTCCTGAAATCTGTTTCTCTTCATATATGTTTGGCTAAATAATTCCCCCATGCTGTCTAGCAGGTCTCCAGCTTTCTTAATGAGATGGAGGATACAGAATTATTCAAATCCATGTAGTTTTTTCTGCAGTCCAGACACCAGTCCATACATTTAATGATCCCCTTTCTAGAAGGAAGATGTGAATCTTCTCGTGGCTACTACGCTGGAACTCATGCTGAATAGGCGCATTAATTTATTTAATTCATGGTTTTTTATGTGATAGTCACTGTGCTAGATGGTAACAACAGTGACAGAAAATGGTATTTTGACCACTTTTTTAAAGGGCATGAACTCATGGGACAAATATATAACTAATTACTGTATGAATATTCTATAAATATGATTAAATCATTTTGAGGGAACCCGTTGTAGTTGGAATAAGCAAGGACATGACGTCGTGTATGTAACAGTTATGTAATACATTTCAGTTATTTTCATTGCATTTGGGTGAGAAGGATAGAAATAAAGATTAGGAGCATGGAGGGGGAAGGGACACCGTACATGGTTCTGGTGTACTCAGCTTTAAAGCTGATGAAGCTTGACTTGCGCAACAAGACAGAAGCGGTCTAGTTATGGCACCCCTCCACCTACTTCCCCCACCTCCGTTCTGATCTATTTCCAAGCTTTCCATACACCAATTTCATTATTCATACCACTTCTGATGTAAACCAAAGTTTGATTTTTAAACTAAGATGAGGATCATGTTGCAAAGTATTTTGAGTGCTGAGGAAAGGTTATCTTACATGAAATTTTAGGCTTTTTCATTTTATGATTCAAGCACATTAGTGGTTGCGAGACCTGAAATAGACATATTTCAGTGAAAAAGCCACTTAAATGTTAGTTGCTTTCTGGCAGATGGAGGAATTTAGTTCATATCTAAATATGAGCTTTGTTTATTTTTATCAGATTACCAACTCTGCAAATTGGATTAATGTGTAATTTTAAGCGTGGCAAGCATACAACTTCATAGAAGGGCTTTTCCCCTAGCATTCCCATCTTATTGAGTTATTTTTCATTTTTACTACTGATGTCGCCTGTGTTTACTCTCTGTCCAGTAGCATTCATGTATAAAATAATGCTATTTCTGGTAGACCCCTTGAAAGAAATTGTCTAGTGATCACACCTGCCTCGTATTTTATAGCTAAGAGGAAGAAAAACCTCAAGCTGTGCTGCTGAGAGCTTTGTGAAAAACTAAGTCTGGGCTGAGGAGATTCTGGACTTTGCCATTGCCAAGCCCACAGATATTAGACCCATGGTCAAGGTAACTGTTAGATCCCCTAGTTATTAAGCTCAGCTCTGGGCTCAAGGCCTGTGTTTCCTGGGCCTCTGCTATTAGTCTGTCTTCTGGACTGGAGAACAGATATCTGAATTTGATGTCTGGGTAATCCCTTCTTCTAGCTTCATGTGTCCCTACATGACTGTCTATCTTTTCCTATTAGATATGCCGATATCAAAATGAAAGCTTCTCTTACTTCTGGGTAGAAGTCTCTCAACTAGTGAGGTATAAAGATGTAAAGATCAGCCACCAACTCCTGCTCTCCATCCCCAGTTCCGCTCACAGAATTAGGGAAGACTTCTAGAGCAGAGATGGGAGATATGGTGAAAACTATTGGGTGGTAGGCTAGCAGGTGGCATCGTGACTAAGGTCCTGGGTCTCAAATAGCCAGTTCTGTGGTTTGAGTTCCAGACCTGGCAACTTGAAAATCGCACTGGGTGTGGGTGCATGCATACCCAACATCCTGAGGGGAGGACTGGTGGAGAAGGAGTTGTGGTGTAGCCATGCCCTCGGGGGATGACTTCTCACTCTCTGTTTCTATCTTTCTCTGTGTCTCCCTGCTTGTCTCTCTCTGGTGAGTGCACACGCCCTATAGCAAAAATCTAAAAAAATACAAAAGAAAAAATGGAGGGGGTAAAGTAGGGGGGACACATATGAATATGGCAATAGTATGTCTTTCCATGAAGTAGAGTTCATAATTCTACTTTGGTTTCTTACTTGAAGGAAATACTAGCAACATAGCATAGGCATAACCAAGTGCACCATGATTCACACTTTAGCGTGCACACAGATGATTTTATCCAGCTCCAAGTTCTATTACATTTCTTTGGAATGTTACACCAGAACACCAGAGTGTGTGCACACTGTAAAGGGGACTGCTGGGTAGAGGGGGGGATGCCCAATATTCTTCGCATGCTACAACTTTGGGGAAGTTGTATTTTCCTACATCTAATTCAAAATGTCCTAGAATGGGATTTTTATCAGATTTATTTTAGTTCAAACAACTAATGTACTTTTTCAGAGACAATCCCAGTCCTCAAATAATCTCAAAACTATCCAAACATCTGAATCTCTAACTCCAAGCCCTAACTGCACAGTTCTTTACTTATCGATACAGGTTATAGTTGGCTAATGAATGTATCCCTTTATAGTGTGAGCCATATCCAGCTTGCCTACGTAGGCATTCTAGATGTGACCTCAGGCTCTCGAAGCAACTTAATGGTATAATTGCAAGGATGATCAAGAGACAGAATCTTCATTTCATCAAGAGGGAAGTCATAGAAACTCTAAGTTATTTAAAAAGTATATTAACTGAATTTAACTAAATTATTATTTAATCA